>NW_011912511.1:0-2064 GCF_000151845.1 Pteropus vampyrus | reverse complement strand
CAAGTCAGCTGGCCTCTCCGGGTTTTAGTTCTTTACTAAATGAGAGATTTAACGATTACACAACAATGTGAATACCACTGAACTGTACACTTGAAAATAGTTATAATGGTAACTTTTATGTTATATACATTTTACTACAATAAAAAATGTTTTTTTAATTAACAAAGAGATTTAGACAAAATGATCTTTTGGGTAATGTAGTTTCATCTTTCCTTTTATCTTCTTGGGATAAAATCCAAATTCCTTAACAAAGCCACCCACAGATACTGGGCAAATATTTTTTGTGGAGCTCCTGTCTACAGTAACACCCAAAATCAGCTTGTCAGCACCATCCTGGCAGCTCGATCTCATGTGATTCCCATAAAAAATACTGTATCTGTCAGCAGAGGAATCTGCTTGCCAGACTGCCATTTTGGAACCAGGGCCTGGCCCTGGGTCCCCAAGATAACACCATGGTATGAGTCCTAGGGCATCTGGTTGTCCCCACACATGGGGTAGAAGATTCGGAGCACTCTGAAGAGAGAAACAGTGTCCATGCAGGACTCAGTCTGGGCTCTGGGCGCCCACCCAGATGGCACTGTCATACCTAACTGGTCCCAAACACCAGAGGAGGACTTAGAAAAATTGAAAGAAGGTCCTCCATAGCACAGGCCCCCTGAAGCATAGGCCCCCTGAAGCATAGGCCCAAACTGGGCAAGGGAATTGGAGTAGGAGTGGGGGTGTTTAAGGAGTTTGCCCATGGCTAAGGGTGGTGCTTCTTCATCTGGTTTATAAACTCTGATCTGTCTCAAATGTGCCAAGGTGTCTCCCACCCTTGGCCTCCGACACGCACATGTAGTTTCTTTACTTGGAATACAAGTTTCTCCCCCTGCCCCAACACTCATTACCCCATTTACTTAACTAATCCCCATTCATCTGGGAGGTCTTAGAAGACAGTTTTCTCCTAGAAGTCTATTCCGATCCCTGGATCTGGATTACTGACCCTGATGGGCTGTTTTACAGATAGATCTAGAATCTTAGAATCTCTCTTCTCTTTTTCCTTTCCAAATCAAGTCACCAGAATCTCTCTTCTCTTTTTCTTTTCCAAATCAATTCACAGAATATTAAAACTAAAAGGTAACAGAATCCCTCAGGAGAAGAATACAAATTCTAAATATGCTTTTTTCTTTCTAGAGACTGGAGAGGAATGAAGCCACTCTGCATTGAGTTCTCAGGGGAGAAGCCTACATCCAGAAGAGAGAAGGTCGATATCGTCCCATGCCCAAGCTATCTTAAGCTTGTTCCTTGTGGTCTTGTACAGCTTTCACTCATTCATTAATTCATTAATCCATCCATCCTTTATTCAATAATTCAACAAACATTATGGCTTCCTACTGTATTCATGGCACTGTTAGATCAGGGCAGGGAGGGGGAGATGCTGGAAGTCAAATAGGATTTGGTTCTTTCGAGATGCTCATAGTATATTGAACATAACTCACTCTGGGATGCAGTTAATGATGATGTGCCAAGGACCCTTGGAGAATCCTGCAGATGTGTCTGGAAGCTTTCTTGACAGTTTGCCATGGTACAGTGAATGTGTCATTTATGAGCACATGAATTCAGAAAACCATTGTTAGGAGAGCATGATGCTTCAAGGTTTAGACCATGCCATTGCCCTGGGAGCTGAAGGGAGCATGAAGCATAGGATGTTCTGCTTTCTTACATTTGATTCTAAGACTGTTTCTATGCTTTCTACTTTGTGGCATTTCCTATAAGTGAACAGAAGCCTAAATGAGAAGCAAAGTATTATAATAGGAGGTTTTCACTGTCAAGCACCATGAGTAGACAAGACACTTAAAAGAAAGAAGTAATGACAAGCTCATGTCTACAGGATTTGATCACAAAAAACAAAAACAAAAACAAAAACAAAAAACAAAAACCTCTTAATGTGCCCCTCTAAGGACATGGGTCAAGGAGGGGGTGTGGTGACCTCTGATATCTACTCTACCCTTTGAAACAGCTCAACAGTTAAAGGAGAGAAACCTTACCCACAGAGGTGCTGAGAAAACAAGGTTGAGAGGCTTT
>NW_011912510.1:0-1231 GCF_000151845.1 Pteropus vampyrus | reverse complement strand
GGAAGCTGGGTAAAGGGTATACAAAAAGTCTGTTCTAATTTTGTAACTTTTCTCTAAGTCTAAAATTATTTTGAATACAAAGTTTTAAAAAGTGAAGGATAACCAGCTAATTTATTTGCACATCTAATCTTGTTTAACTAGAAAACTTAGTTTCTCTTTGTTTCTAATTATTCTTGGGCCACCTGGCTTTAGAATGTAGCATGAGAGAAAGTATTTGAAGAATAGGTAGGAGAAAAAACTTTTTGAACACTAAATGGAGAGCAAGTTTTTCTTTGCATATTTTAAAAAGATTGTGTGTGTATTTACTTGATATTACCAAATATAATGTGTAGTCTGAAACAATAGTGAGTGCTCTTTGGTTTGTATTTGAATTAAGTTCACTAATTTAAAGACTCACTTTTTCTGAGTTCAAGGACAACTTAAAAAATTTAATTGAAGAAGGGAGTAACATTTGCTGTATGAGGAATTATTTATGCTACATTCTTTACCCAATGTTTCTCTTTTCTTTGTTTCACGTCCAATTTTTTCCCTTTGAAATTATTGCTTTGATCTAAGGCAGAGCAATTCGAAGGCATTGCTGAGGTTGACCAGTAGACCACATTCTTTCCCTTACTGATACCAGCACTATTGATTATGGTTTCTATATCTACATGTTTAGGGTTGAATAAAATATTTTAAATATATTTTATAAAAATGAATATTCGAATTATATTTCTGGGTAACTGAAATAATTTCCTTTTCATTGACTGAATTTACTCTATTATTTCACTCTTAAATCTTCCCTGTTAGCTTTGTACAAAATGTATTTTTCAGCATATTCAGTTCATCACAGTCTACTCTCAATGTCCGTGCAAAGGGGAGCAATTTAAGACCTGGCTATAATTGTCTTCCCTAAAATAGCTTTTGTAAGTCTCTCCTATTTCGGTGTAAATGAAATAGGTTGTAGTGGAGAATACCAAAAGGAAGTGTTTATATATATATTTATTTTTCAATTCCAACTGACATACAGTGTTAGCTTCAGGTGTATGACACAGTGATTAGACATTTCTATAACTTACAACACGATCATTCTGATAAGTCTAGTATCCATCTGACCCCATATACAGTTTTTACGATATTATTGATGGTATCTCCTATGCTGTACTTTACATCACTATGACTATTTTTATAAATGGCAGTTTGTATTTTTTAACAAAAGGATGCTTTGATGTTGAAATCTTGTGATTGTTTG
>NW_011912509.1:0-1965 GCF_000151845.1 Pteropus vampyrus | reverse complement strand
GCCATCCCCTTCTCCTTGTGCATCTATAAAAATACTTGTGATATGTATATAGGGTTCAGCTAGATGTGACTTTCTTCTGTTCATGCCACTTAAGGACAGCGTAGGGCATCCCCCTGACCTTGTGAAACCCACCTGCTGATTTATCAGTGCTGATACTAACAGGTGACAGACAAATGGTAGTGACTGCCTGGAGAAGTGTATGTATTTCCTGACTGTCCATTACCTTACTTAAAAAATCAGTTGTAGAGTATCTACAACATGTAACATTAAATGTGTTCACTCATTATGAATTTAATACATTACGTAAAAGTATTTGTGAGAATTTCTGAGACTTTCGAAGGATTCAACTTATATCTTCAGAAACCTATATTTAGCGATAGACTTGTCACTCTCTAGAGAGTTAAATCATTGGGTTCCTTAAGCATAATATCTGAGAAGAATGTGATCATATTGCATTTACGATGCAACATATGAATAAAGAAAATATATTGATATTTTATTAATACTGTGATATGCTAGAAAAAGATATGCTTTGCCAGATATAGCTATTTATATTAAATAGCTATAAAACATTTAATTATTAGCTTTAATTCTCTTTTTGTTTTAATTTTTCATGTTTTTACATGGCTTTGAGGGTATTATTGGTGTCTTAATCAATAGATGCATGACATTTGCGATCAGTATTCTAAATTTTTCCAGAATTACTAAATGAATAAATACATCTAAAAACGCTAGCTGGTCATCTAGGCTCATTCTCTCGCCAACTGTCATACTCCCGAAGGCCACCCTTTGTGGAGCTTGGTGGTAACGTTTTTGCTGGGTGCTTTCCATGCATACAAACATATATGTATGAGTCATCCTCAAAGGAAAATTGAAGGTTACCAATTGCTATCTGTTAGGCCCTATATCAGGATCACATATGACTAGGTGCCACTCAAACGTTAAGTTTCAAAATCCCAAGGTCTCTTTTACTTTTTTCTATGTATAATGAGGGTTAGAAGTATTTTCTTAATTTTTTTTGATATGGAGATTAATTTAATTTCTTGTTCTAAAATAGTTTTCTTCTTTTAATTTTAAAGGTTAACATATACAGGTAAAAATAAAAAGTGTACATGTCATTTAGGTCAATACGTTTTCACAAACACAGTCATGTAAACAACACTCAGATCAAGAAATAGAACATCCCCACCACCCCAGAGCATGAGTTTCCCTCTAGCCACTCCTCCAGCTAAGAGTAATCTGTTTTTATTCTGTAGATAAATTAATCGCCTGGAACATACCTTCTGTATACGACTTGTTTCATTCAATATTATGTTTGTAAGCTTTATCCACATGGTTGTGTGCAGTTATAAGTTGTTTTTCTCATTTCGTTATGAGAATATACCACAATCTACTGCCCATTCTGTACTGGTAGGCTTTTGTGAGTAGCTGTCTTGACATTCTAGTATATGTCTTTTGGTGAATGTGTGCACATATTTCTGTTGAACTTTTATCTAGCAGTGGATTTCTGGGGTGTTAGGAATACACTGTTCGTATTTAGGATCTGCGTATGGACTTCTGGAAGTCTGTTAACCCCTGAAATTATGAGCAGAATTTTGAATGTTTGTATGTGCATCTTGAAGTTTCCATCACTTGTGTGAATTCTCAAAATTGTCCAAAATACATTCAGAAATACTTATCAAAACAGTGAAAACTCAAAAATGATCTTGTGTCTATCAAGGGAAAAATAAGAAGTCAAGACGATGGAGAGGAATGGTTTCATGTCTCTGGGACAATGTTTCTGAGAACTTCCTTGATCTAAAGGAAACAAAGGTGTCAACTTTAAATCAATGTTTCTTTCTTCCAACCTTAAAACACCTTGTTACAGATATGAATGGAAGAGAAATGTCATTCCTGGGAAGGAAGAAGCAAAAGTAAAATAGTCCACAAATTATTTGCCAACATCCAATTCTAACCAAGAAGAGC
>NW_011912508.1:0-5306 GCF_000151845.1 Pteropus vampyrus | reverse complement strand
TTCCGCCTCTAGGACCTAATCGATGACTTTATGTCTCCATATAGGTAATTCAAATCTTCCCTCTAGTTCAGTTCTATCTGAGGTCTTCCAGTTGTAATACCAGGTCATTACCAGTTTAAAAGAAAATGTATAGTTTAGGATTATACAACATTTTGACTGGTAAATCTGACTCATAGTTAAGAGTCAGCACAGTGGATTATAAAGCAGAAACAGAAACAACTCTTGACACTCTTGAAATAAATATATTATTAAGGATATTTATTTAATTACTTCAAAAGTCACCAAATGTCAGTGGTGTAAATAAGATAGAAATTTATTTCTCTTTTGTGTTCAGCATGACCTACAAGGACTGCCAATGAGATAAGACTGCCAAGGAGATAGGCTCCTGTGCTCCATAAGGTTAGGTAGGCATCCAGGCTCCTTATATTTTTGTTGTTTCAGCATCTGCTGCCATAGTCTGCTCATAACATGACCAGAGATAGCTCTCGACAACCATGTCCACTTCTCAGCCCACAAGAGGTAGAAGAGGATAAGGGAGACAAGCAGTTTCCATTCAAAAAGGCTGACCTGGAAGAAGCCAGCATCGTATTTCCAGAATTTAAGCAGAAGTTCAAGGCTGGCTGCAGTGGGGGCTGCAAATGTAATCTCCAATTCAGGGCTTATTTACTCAAGTAAAACTTGGGAATTCAGACTAAAAGAAAAAAGAGAAAAATGAATATATGAAAATAATGATAGTCTCTTTCCAGAGGGGATAACAAAGAGGAAATATTATAATAAATTATAATGAAAGCCAGGATTCTCCCCACCCCACCAGAAGTGGTTGAAAACAGGACAGATTCTGAGGCTAAAATGAGAGTAGACCTTTTGGTCATAAGAAGCTCCATATGGAAACAGTCTAAGACTATTAAAAGGTCTCATCTTCCCTGTTGAGACAGTGGCCATCATTATGCTTTATAATGGAGGCACTATATTCTGAAAACAAAATTGTTTAAATTTTATAAGTGGAAAGTCAGAACTTAAAGGGATAATTTATATTTTTTCAGTATTTTCCAAAATATGTTCCCTTAAGTACTATCCCCATGAGATAGTTCTTGGAAAATTTTCCTGTCAAATAGGTTTGGGAGATATTTTACACTGTATTTCTGCTTAAATAATTATAAAGTAAATGAGCATATTAATGGATATTGCTACACATTCCAAATGTATTAATCACATAATTCTTATTAATATATATAAAAAAAACCATTTTCAGAAAATTGATTTAATCCAAACTGCTTATTTTGTAAGGGATTATAACAAATGAGAACCAAGCATTTGTATACCTTAATGAGAGCTAGATAAGTCAGCTGGCCTAACATTCCATCCAGTGAAGTCTCAACTTTAAGTATGGACAATTTTATTGATTTAATCCAGGGGTCAGCAAACTATGGTTCATAGGCCGAATCAAGCCTGCTGCCTATTTTTATTAATAAAGTGTGATTTGAAAATAGTCACACTTGTTTATCTACATATTGTCTATGGCTCATTTCTCACTGCAACAGCAGAGTTGAATAGTTGCAACAGAAGCTGTATGGTCCACAAAGCCTAAAATACTATTGGGCTCTTTACAGAAAAACTATCAACTCTTGATTTAATTTATTTAGCAATATTATATACCTAAATATGAATCAATATCTCAGGTACCCCAGCATATCACAGTTCTACTAACAGAAGAAAACCAGTTTGATATGAAATTGAATTAAGCTGAAAAAAAAAAAAGGTTTGGAAACAGTAATTATTCTTCTCTCAATTTTAGTGATTTTGCACAAAACTTATTGGCGAGCAATTCGGCTAAATAAAATTTAAGATATCTTAACTGGGTTTTATTTGCTACTTGAAAACACTAAACTCCATTGCCGCCATTATGTGAAGCATTGACTATATGGAGATGAGTGAGTCATAGGACCATCTCTTGATGAGCTCACTGTCCACCAGAGAGGACTGAAAAGAAATCTATCACTTATTATATGATGATAAGATCTCTAATAACGTCCACTATTAGAAAGGGGTATGCCATTTTACTTTAATTTCAGCTTTAAAAATTTTTCTCTTAACAGTTGCATATCACATATATAGCAGACATGTTTTCAATTACTTTCGTCATATAATTATCACAACAAATGTAAATACAGTGTATCTCAGTCTGAGAGAGATTGAAGGGGAAAAAGAAGTATTTTACTTAGAACAGAATGTACTGAGACAGTGCAAAAGAGGTGTTGAAAAGAAAAAATAGGCAGAACTTCTTAAGTCATATATTTTGTTTCAACTGCAATACCATGAAGGATAGGAAACAGGAGTGGATACATCAGCTCAGAAGGGCATCTTGTCTGGAAGATTGTATCAAAATTAGAAGAAGGATAATCAAAAACCATCAAGTGTCAAATGACAGATATTGAAGTAAATAAATTTAGAAACAATACTTAATTTCATGGTTTGAGTTTAATCCAGTTCTGTTTTCTGGTATCGAATGTGGTGAGATAATAGTGTGAAATTTCTGAGTGGCTCCATGATGGTTTGACTTACCACACAAACTCCACATGATGTCCAGTTCACTCAGCTATATAGTTTGTGTACAAGCTGGCATTATGAAGAATAGTTTAAATAGAATAATGGTTTAGGAAATTATATTTTATGTATATACCTAGACATTATATGCATAGACTGGCATTGATAAAATAAAATATAAAATTATCTTAGAGGTTATTTAGCCCAATATCTTAATTTACTTGAAGAGATTAGACAAGTTTTATAAAACTGCATAGCTAATTCTGTAATTATGATTTCCAGAATATTAAAAAATCTTCATACTGCAATGTACTGATTTATATTATATTATAAAATTATTTCTTACTGAAATAGAGTATTTGTGTATTTAAAATGTGAATTCTGTCTTAACTAATTTACTCTAATTTTATAGCTAGTAATTTTAGATAGCATTCCAAAGCCCCTTTAATACTACCAATAAAGCAGATTCTCAAGCCATTATAATACATTTGTGGAAATTTCATTGTTACATTCTTTGGGATAAGACATGTTCAAAAATGCCATTGTTAAATAATCCAATTTATTAAAAATCCTGAAAGATAGAGTTCAGTAGATGTGGAGATGAATATATAATTTTGGAAGAACTTCTCAAATTGCATAAATATGAAATGAAAAATAATCAGTTTTAGTAATAAGCTTAGGCAAACATACGCAGTTAACATAATAAAAACAAATTTGGCAAAACACTGTGTTGCTAGAAAAGTAATCAAATATTTGTGTCAGTAAATATTTTCACAGTGTGTAGAAAACCAGATCCAGTCTCCTCTTGTCCTTGGGCTAAGGACAGGTAGACTAAAGATTATGGCCAATTCTGAACTCCAAAATTAAAAGATTCATCAGATATGCTTGAACTAATATATAATTATGCAATAATATATGTGAGAATGCACTTGAAAGAACATCGGAATCAATAGCAATGTTTAATAATATTTATTTTAATGTTTTTACACTATAACCCTGAGAGCAAATGAGAGATTTTATCTGCAGCCTGAAGTATGTTCCTAAAAAAAAAAAAAAAAGAAAATAGTAACCATGAGATTACTTAATAAGCTTAGTAAAAGAAAACACGGGATTAGTAAGAAGATGCATTTACTGGTCATATCTGTCTGGGATAACATCTAGTCCAGAGTCTGTGATTCTGGGATGGACAGAGATAATGAACAATGATGTAGCAAAACATAATGATAAACTAAGACATCTGACATGAGAAAAATCATCTCATACCTAAACTTTGTCATCAATCGATTATAATTTTTCTGAGGTATGAAAAAAACTGTGTAATATTCATCTTCCATTGTTCAGTGATCAAAAAAAGTATTCTATAACAAGATTGCCATCAAGTCACAACTCATTTTATTAATTCTGTTACCATGGGAGAGGCAATTAATCTCTCCATTCCTCATTTTTAACATCTTTAAAATGGAAATAATGATCATAATAGAACCTGTCTTACGATTTTTTATAACATTAACTTTTAGATTTCATAGGAGACTGTCTGACACAGGTTAAACTATACAAGTAAAATATCTCTTTTGGTGTGTCCATAATAGACAACTATTATTTAAAACTATTGTTTATTTAATAAACTGGACTGATAGTATTAAAGAAGCAAGGTTATTATCTGAAACTATATTCTAAAAACTTCTAGTGCTTCTTATATACTTATAATGTCCCTTGGTTATATTAATATTAAAAACCAGATGATATTTTGGTAAAAGTATAGACAAGAATAAGATAGGCACTTGCAGAGTACATGGACTCTTTCAAGTTCTTATAGTACCATTTACTGCATTGAAATTTGGAAGGGTGGGAGTGGTTAGAGGGAGAGGGTCTTGAAACTGAATCTTGAACCAGCCACTTATGTTCATGTATATTGTGTAGTAAACAGCAAGAAAATGTATCTTCTGTTGATATCTGGGCAAATTTCTCAAACTCTTATTCGCTCTCCTACAAAGAATAGCAGGATTGGAATGTGTATATGTTTGGAAACTCTATAGGACCTTTTAACGTGAAACTTAAACATGAAGCGAGCCTGATTAGATGCTTCCAGACTTTCTTTCCAGAGTACCTCAAAGAGCAAGGCCACCTCTTAAAGCAAAGGTACCTACCTATCTCAATTTACCATACAAAAATATTGAAAAAACAAAAGAAAACCAAGAGGTCTAAAAGCAGAGAAAAAAATAACATATCTTTGCTTAGTGATATCTAAAATTTCTTCTTTCTCAAAATTGCGGCTGCCAAGACCAATGACCCTGTTTTGTACTTTTGATAAAACTAGATTATGTCATTAAAAAAAAAAAAAACAAAAAACCCTTAGCTTCTCACTGATGGAAACACTGCCTGCAGAAATAGAATTCCAGCAAACTGGAAGCCCACGCCTCTGAAGGATAGAAAATAGGCAAATGATTCATTCAAATTTTTATAGTAATCTTTAAAAATATTCCGAAATTATCTGCAGCCAGTAGACATGCAAACAGGTAGCCAGAGTCTGCAGAAGTGTTAAGAGAAATCAAAACGATTTAAATACCCTGCCCTCAAGTGAGAATGAATAAATTTATCAGTTGAAAGATATGGAATAACAGCTTAAACTGGGTTCCTTCTTGGAATTTCAATACTAGTAAAACTTGTTCCCAGCTAGTAGGTCTGCAGTGTCTTTCAGAAAATATTTTACCTTCACATAAACTCAAAAATTATTTTGCCTTTACCTGCTCTAAAGGAACTCG
>NW_011912507.1:0-2277 GCF_000151845.1 Pteropus vampyrus | reverse complement strand
TCAAAAAGTCCAAGGCCACAGGCCTAGCTCTTTCAGTGGGAGGTTTCTGCCCATACCTGAATTGATGTTCAGGTTTTAACTGCCACCACAATTCTAAAACCAGCCTTAGGCTGGCGGTCTCTCTTGTCTCGATCAACTCCTGTAGCTGGCAAATCAGTCCACATTTGTGTGCCAGTCACCTGAACAGGACCCTGCCCAGGGCCTTTTACCTCTTGCCCCTTGGAGATCTGGGCTTTACCGCACTGTCAGTGCCAAGCTGATAGAGAACGGATTTCAGTGGTGAGATGCCCAGTTGAAAGAACACAGGAGGGGCCGACATGAGAATGAAACAGCAAGCACCTACTTTATTGTGGGGAGCATGTGCTTCTGCGCTAGGGGACCACATGGGCTCCACATATGCCAGAGAACAAAAGTAACATTCTGCCACACATGCGTGATACAATAAGCTGAATCATGCTTGCATGAGCTGGGTGCTGGCGCCCTACTACATTAATGTAACATTCTAAATCCGAGATCATATTCCTAGCTGCAAGCCTGGATCATAGCTAGACCTGGGACCAGCCAGGCCTGGGGCCCACACTCCACCCCTACTGGGCGCTACTTTGGGCCCACAATCCACTACGTATAGTATGTAATACTTGATAATGATAATAAATCACTGTGTTACTGGTTTATGTATTTACTATACTATACTTTTCATTGTCATTTTAAAGTGTACTCTTTCTACTTATAAAATAAATTTGCTGTAAAACAATATGCCAAGTTAGGGCAGCAGCAGCCTCATATATTTCATGTTTACTGTGTCTTTTGATTGCATCTTTTCCTCTGTGCTTGATTTAATCTTGTGTTTTGTATAGTAACATGCTGTAGAGGCTTGTAGCCTGGGAGCAAGAAGCTATACCATACAGCCTGGGTGTATAGTAGGCTTGTGTAAATGTACTCTATGATGTTCACCCAAGGATAAAATTACCTAACTGCATTTCTCAGAACACATCCCTGTCTTTAAGTGGCACATGACCTTATATGTATTATCTCATTTAATCTTCACAGCAAGGCCACGAGGCAGGTGCTAATATTGTTCCCATTTTTTTGGATGTGGAAACAGAGGTTCAGAGAGGGTCACCAATTTGCCCAAGACTGCATAGCTAGTGAGTGATGAAGTGAGAGTTTGAAACAGACAGTCTGCCTCCTCAGGGGTTAAGACATGTCCTCGGGCTCCTGGGAACAACAGAAAAAACAAAAACAAAAAAACCCTGGATTTCAGAAAAGGTCGGGGGTTAGGACTTGGACTCGAAAACAGACAGACATAGTAGATATGGTGGCTCTCTGGAGAAATGCCTCTCTCAGAGGAATGAGGTCAGAGTGAGGGTCCCCTCAGGAGTGTCAGGGGTCAGATCCTGCATTTCCTGGTTGCTGTGGCCCCTGAGGGCCTACTGAGCCTAGGGGAGCTGATGGTAGGAAGCACTTTGGCGCTGATAGATGGCTGAGAATTTATGATTTTGTTTCCATGCCGTTAATCGACTTGAACACATACATCCAATTTCTTAGCGATGTGGTTTATATCACCATGGGACTGGTGGGCTGGGAGCAGAGGGGTACACTCAGGCCCTGAGTGTAATCTGCAACTCAATTGTACCTCCTGGCTGTAGGCAGAGCCCTTGTGTCCATGTGCCACAAACACCCAGGCAGGTGGCCATTCTACAAGCTTCTTTCTCAATGATAAACCAGCAAAGATGGCTCCTCTCCCGGCAGGGCAGAGATTGGCCTCTTAGTTGGTCTCCTGCCCCAGCCAGATCCCTGCAGGCTACATGCCTTCCTTCGGCAGCAGTGCCTTGCAGGAAGCCTTGCTATTCCCTGCAATTGCCTTAGAGTTGAATCAGGCCTCTCGGTGCCTCTTCAGCCCAGCTTTGCCTCTGTTTCGAGTTGATCTCTGAGAACACAAAGCAGAGAGGGATTCATCAGTATGCTGGGCCCTGTTCCAGTTGCAGAGCCGTAATGGGAGGGCAGGCCTCATCCCTGCCTTTCTGAGCATGGGCCACACAGAGAAGGTGGCCACAGGCTGTGAGGACCCCTAGTCTCTCCCTTGCATGGATTCCAGGTCAGCTGCACCATCTCTCAAGGCCCTGGGTGCCCCAGGCCAGCAGGGAGAGGACACCTAGACCCTTGTACCTGAGCAGTTCAGTTGATAGGGGAACTCAGCTGTCCCTGTGGATGCACTGGTCTCCTGGTTCCTGCCCCTTCCCCTCTGGGCCCTCAGGAAGATAATTTCTGGGCCCA
>NW_011912506.1:0-3102 GCF_000151845.1 Pteropus vampyrus | reverse complement strand
TTTGACTGTATATCTCAATTTATTAAATTTATTATTTAATTTCAGATGATTAGATGTACTGAAAGTTTTAGAGCAGTTCTGTGTTTTTGCCACTTCGTCAATAACTATAGTAACATAAAAATATAACAAATATAAGCAAAATTTATATCATTGTATTTTAGAGGGACTAGTGCGTACAGGATATTGATAGAAAATATAAGTGAAAAATAGAAAGCAATCTTGAACCTCAAATAGATGTCACACATTTAGATTTAACTGGAAATTGAAATAAAATTTTGGAGCATTAGCCTGCTTAACTCTGAATATTTATCTGTTGAACATTAACTTACAATCAACCAATGAATAAACACTGAAATCGAACAATATGCTTATATGTGAATTTTATCACCAGTTTCCTTGGACATCTGTACCATGGTAATATACTGGATCTTGTCTTCATAATGATTCATTTTGTAAGAGCTTCAAATGAAAATTTCCACTCTAATGTCAGTCTTCTGTTTTCCTAATTTCCTTTTTCAGATGCTGTCTCTAGTCTAGTAGATCTCACAAACCACTGATCCCACCACCTTTTCTGTGGCCCTGTGGGCCTCACTTCTTAGCTTCTTTCTTATCTAGCATAAATTCCATGGTCAGTCATTAAAACCATTGCCTTACACCAAACTTTAATTCTTCTGGTTATGTTACTTATGGAACTCCCTTGGCTAAAGCATTGTTCTGATTATATCAAGTCTTTATCCATTACATGTCCTTAACAGCTTAGAGGAATTTCACTGGAAGAAAACACAAGATCCTGTTGATTGTCCTTATTTTAAATTAGTGGCCACTAATCTGAACAGTTATATCTTTCCTAAATCTACTGATACCATTATTCTCCTCATCTCCACATCTTTCTTTCTCATTTAAACCTACAAAACATCCTTTCTTTCCCTCATGCTCAGCTGTTAATCTTGCTTTTGTTAATTAAATAGAAGCACCTAATAAAATATTTTTCAGCTCTTACTACTGTACCTACTCATTTCCTTGTGTCTGTGTCTTTGTCTCTTAGTATAAATTATCTCTGCCCCCAGCAAGGGCCAAAGGTCCATCCGTGCATTATATGCATCTCTTTTCATCCATTCAGGACTATTGCTGCAGATCTACTGTCCTCTCTCACACGCAGCATCAGTTTTTAAAGATCTTTCCCATAAACCTCAAAACTGGATGTCACTTCTCTTTGAATATCACTTCCTTGATGTTTCTCCACCTTTTTTTTTTTTTTTTCCCTTTTAGGAACAAATTCTTAAAGGACTTCCACACGCATTGAGTCCTTTTTCTCATCATCTATTTTCTGTCTGACCTTGTCCAATCGGAACATCTAGGCCTCCAAACCACACTTGCCAAAGTCAACAACAAACACTGCAGTGCTAAATCCGATGACCAATTTATAATCCTTCTCTTACACAACCTATGAGCAGCATTTGACCAAGCTGGTCATTTCTCACTGAAACGTTGTCCTCACTCAACATTCTAAACACCGTGCCTTTCTGGTTTTCTTTCCTTCACGCTCTTCTCATTTTCCTTCCATTCACCTTGCTGTTTCCTCATCAGCTCCCTACATTCTCTAAAGATTAGAGTGTGCAAGAGTTTAACCCGCGGACCTTTTCACTTGTCTATCTACACTCACTTCCTTATGGATCTTATCCATTTCACGGTTTTGATAATATCGATATGATGATAACTCACAACTGTTTATCTCAAGGCTGGACTAGTGTTCTGAATTTCTGACAGAATGCTTATTCGACTTCTGCACTATATATAAATTTAAATAACTTAGAAGAGCTAATTTTTTGAGATGCATTTGGTGATATTTTCTTACCTGATTTCGAACTCTCTATAAAACTACAGTTTTAAAACTGTTGTAGTGGTGAGTTTTGAGTTGACATGCTGTCCTCCCATCGCCCATAAAGATGTGTTTGAGTCCTAACACCCAGCACCTCAGGATGTGACCTAATTTGGTGAGGGAGTGTTTACAAAGGTAATCATGTTAAAATGAAGTCATTAGATTGGGCTCTCATTCAATAGGACTGGTGTCCTTATAAAAAAGGATAAATCTGGGCACAGATATGCCCACAAGAAGAAAGCCATTTGAAGACTAGAGCTGCCCTCTCACAAGACAAAGAACTACGAGAAGTTCAGAGAAAAGCCAGGGACAGATCCTGTCCTGCCTCTGGCAAGCGTGTTGGACTTTCGGCCTCTAGAACTGCGAAACAACAAATTTCCATGTTGAAGCCACTTAATTTATGGCATTTTGTTACAGCTGCCCTAACAGACTAATGTGTGGTGTTAGGATAGATGTATAGATTAACCCAGTGGAATACAGAATCCAGAAAGAAGCCTATATATCTACGGGCAATTGATTTTTTTTGACAATCATGCCAAGAATATTTTATTGAAAGAGTTAGTCATTTCAACAAATAATGCTGTAACCGTCTGAAATTCATTTATATGGAAAAAAGTTATCCTTGATACTTACTTTACCCCATACTTAAAAAAAAAAATCTTAAAATGGATCATATCACCAAACCTAAAAGTTAAAACTATAAAATTTCTACAAGAAAATGACAAAAATATAAGAAAATATTTTTGAGGGGGGTTAGACAAAGGATTATTAGAACTCAAAAAGTATGAATCATAAAAAAGAAAGTACATAAAGTATACTCCATAAAAAAGAATCTCATTTTCAAGAGCACTATTATGAAAATAAAAAGGCCAAAATTTGGAAGAATATATTGAAAAGCACGAATCTGACTAATGACTTGTATCTAGGACATATAAAGCAATTTTACAACTCAACGATAAAAAAAAAATTTGAAAAATGGGCAAAATTTAAATAGATAATTCACGAAAGAAATTATATGATCATAAGCACATGAAAAAAAAAAATACTCTTGTCATCAAAAAATGTGAATTAAAGCCACAATCAGATATGACTGCATATCCATTAAAATTCAAATTCTACTAACACATGTTGTTGGCCAAACAGTTCTCTGTCCAGATCTTTTGACGTGGTCTCAAGCTTTTCAAGTGAGCACTGCTAAAGAGAATCAAGATTCAACCTTAAAG
>NW_011912505.1:0-2008 GCF_000151845.1 Pteropus vampyrus | reverse complement strand
GAGATGGAGGAGCTGGGTTAGGGACGGGAGGCGGGGAGGCGGCTAGCCCCGCCGAGGCCCTGGACGGTGTCCGAGACCCCTTTTTCTCTCTAACTCAGAGACTACCCCGGAGGCTGCAGGGGTCAACGGGACAGATGCCGGCCTGTGGGGGAGGCCTGAGGTCCCCTGTGAGAGACACTCCAGTCTGGGAGACATTGGCCTGGGAATGTTGGGAAGGCGTGCTGGACTGAGAACCAGAGTGAGAGTGGGGGTCTCCCAAGCCCCCAGAATCATCCCCAGCCCCAGGCGGGGTCTGAGTCTGTACAGCCCGTTGGCACAGCTCTCCATGGGCGGCAGGCAGTGCTCCCTGCCATGAGAGGCGGCTCCTGGCCTACCTCGGAGGCTCGGCACAGGACTGGCGGGACTCCCGCGGTCCACCCAGGGCTGAAAGGACTGGCATGGGGCGGGGGTGGTCGACTGAGGCTGGAGCAGGCGGAAAACCCCACTGGGTGCTCCCCGGTGACACAGTGGGCCTCAGTCTCCCCATCCCTGACACGGGATTCCTCCCCGGGCCCGGCTAGAGCAGAGTCCCGGGTCTCCCAGCTTGGGGTGAAGCTCCAGTAGCCCATGGAGCTTCAAGCTTTTGTGGGCGGTAAGGGCTCGAGGTCTGATCAGAGACATGCAGAGACACACACAGGAATAAACAGAGACCTGCAGCTGCAGTCCCAGCACGGCAGGGCTGTGGACATGTGCCACACACACACATGCCACGCATGTACCCTGGACACTGGAAGCATGTGGCTTGCCCACACAGGAGGCCCAGGGGGCTGCAGTGCAGTCTGGGTTTTATTTGGAGAGGGCTTTTTTCTGTCGGACAAAGATGGGTTTGATGGGATGGGGACAGGAAGGGGGGCACGAGAGCCCCTGACCCCCGTCAGCTTAGTCCCTTCACGTCTGTAGTAGGCGGGCTGGGCAGCCCGATGGGTAGAGCCCACTTTCTGGGTGGGCAGCCCCAGCCATGATGAGTCACCTTCAGGAGTAGCTTCTCCAGTAACGCCCAGTGAGTCACTTGGGGCTGGTCAGTGGGCACTGGGAAGGTGGCCCGAGCCGTGTCTGGGTGGGCGAGCCCAGGCGTAGCAGCAGCAGCAGCAGCAGGTGGGCCCCTGCAGGAGGGCCGTGGCCAGAGCCTTCCTGCGGCCACTGCCCAGCCGCTTGGCCTCACAGGCGTCCCTCTCATCTCGTAGCCGCTTGTTCAGCTCCCTGAGGAAAGGGCGTCCAAGGACTCTGAGAGGCCCCAGCATTCTGGGGTGGGGAGTGTAGGCTCTAAGTCTCCCTTGGACCAGAAGACAGGTGTCTGGCTGGGACTGCAGCTCGAGGGATGGAGGGCAGGCGCAAGGAAGGGCTTCCTTGCAGTGGGCTGGGTGGTGGTCAGGAGTGTATGGGAGCTGGGAGCTCCAAGCTGCGCTAAGCCCCTTCCCTCCAGCGACCAGCTGAACGAACCTAAGGAGCTCCAACTGCCGCAGGAGGCTGAGCTTCTCCTTCTGCATGTTCCTTGAGACAGCAACCACGTCTCTGCGGGCAGGCAGGAAGTGGTGACCTGGGTGCAGGGAGGCTCCTGGGGCGCTCCAACACCCTAGAGGACCCTGCCCCACGCAGACCCTGGGGGCGGGTGGGGCTGGGATGTGGGATGCAGATGGAAGTGGCCCTGACCTGAGCCCCAAGCTCGACCTCAGCCCCACCGCACCCACTGGGCCCACCCCAGCCCCACCCCTGGGGCACCGTTGGGTTTGCTCCTGGCGGCCGTGCACGTCACCCTCCAGTTTGCGGAGCTGCTCCTGCGCCCCCTCCAGCTGCGTCCGCAGCGCCTCGTTGGCCAGCCACAACTGGGCGTTCTGCGCCTGCGCCTCCAGCTGCTCCGTGGCCCGGGCCTGCAGCTGCTGTTCCAACTGGGGAGTCGTGGGGGAATCGAGGCTGGGGAGGACCCACCCTCTTCCCCGGGTTTGCTGGTTTGCCCCTGACTCCCAACAGT
>NW_011912504.1:0-2055 GCF_000151845.1 Pteropus vampyrus | reverse complement strand
CGCCCCAAACACACACACAGGGTTGTTGCGAGGGTCCAGGAAGTTACAAGAATGTTTAACATACAGAGGTAACTTCATAAATGTTTGTTCTCTCCTCTTTCAAACAATAAAACAGTTAACATTTTTTTTAATTGAAAGAGAATAACAGCACCTCATCTTTTATGATATTTTGCCATAAGCTTTAACTTGGGGACAACTTTTACTGCTTAAGCAACTCTTTGACAAAAGAAGACCTACAGCAGAATTGCTGACAAACATTAACTTTTTTGGCGTGTCAGATACCGTTACTATAAAATGCAAGTAAATTTAATAAACCATGAAAATACAACTGGGAATAAAGTGAGAAGAGTGTCAGGTACAAAGGTGTGTATATATTTTTAGTGCTTGTGACAGCTTTCATCTGTGGATCTCATAAGGCCCTTATAAACATTGACTTGTTACCCACATTTCTCTGTAAAACAGCTGTCAGTATCAATTTCATCTTACAGGAGGGACAGACCGAAGTCATCATGGTTTTGCCCCTGGAGTTTCTCTTTAAATAACTCAACTGACATGAACAATGGACGTAGGTATATCTATAAAATAACTTGCTCAATTAAGCATATGTGGAATCCTCAGAATTTTGGCATCTCCTGTCTTCTGCTTCTTTGATTTACGTTGTACTATTGGTTATTTATCCTCTGCCCCTTCAGTCATGCCAGTAGAGATCATCTCCCATTGTAGAGACTGAAAACATCAGTCAATTCCACTGCCTCTCTTGCAGCCAGGTCATGGGCCTGCGAGCCAGTCAGTGGATGAGAGGGTGCATTTGCTGAAGGCCTTCCTGAGAAAACAAAGCAAGTGAAAGAGATTTCCTTCCTGCTTTTCAGTGGACTTAGGTGAAGTGGCCACCATCCTGTGGCCTCGGAAGTGGGTGGGGCAGGGAGCAAGGACAAAAGCCAACTTTATGAAATGGCAGAGAAGAAGGACCCCGAGTCTTCAAAGTTTTTGTTGTGTGAGATAATAATGAACTTTATTTTCAAGTTTCTAGAAATGGAGTATTATGTTAATGGCTGAAAGCATCTAAACTAATAGACTTGGTATCCAAACCCATTCCGTGTTTTGTACCTATGAGCTTCTGTTTGACACCTTTATCCAATATCTACAGGTAAAACAGTCTGTAAAGAAGTTGGTTTTACAGGCTTGCAATCTGGACATTTGTGCAGGGTTGGAGATGGAAGCTTGACCTAAACAGTTAATGACCGTACACCTCAGACAGTGGTAAATATTTCTTTCCAAAACATGTCTCCTTTCCCACTCTTGTCTCCTGGTCTGGATGTGTTAAATAACCTCGACTTTTTCTTTGAAATGAAGCACTACATATAGAAATTTACTAAAATGGGCAAATTGTTTTATTTGTCTAGCATATATTGAATGCCTTCAACAGACCAGGCCATGTTCTAGATGCTGGAGAAACGAAGAGGAATGACTCAGACCTGTTGTCTTCAGAGACTCATAGGTTGGTGGGGAGACCGGGAGACAAATGGGTGACCCTGCTGAAAGCCAGACTCACATAGCCGGGGTGTTGGCAGAAAACAGTTGGCACAATCAGAAAGTCCGATCGAATTGAATTTAATTAAACAGCTGCGGACGGGTTTCATGGAACCAGCGAGGGGTGGTGACTAGTATCTGTGGGGGCTGTCGCTGTCTTCAGACCTGACGGACAGAAGGAGGAAGCCACGTAGTGGAGACCACAGACAGCTTGAGGCCAGGGTAAGCGAGGCTGCAACTGAGGCCTACGGCCACTCCGTAGTCTTCACCAGCCAAACCCAAGCCCAGCATCACAAGTTAAAGGGCCACGGAGCTAAACAAAGCAGCCACGGAGGTCAGACCCCTGGGGCACAAAGGGTAGGGAAAGGCAGAAAAGGAGGGCACAGTGGGCAAATGGACAAAAACAGCCAGAAACTAAACCTGGCTCTGCCTCTGAGCTCAGTTAATACCGGCTGCGGTAATTACCTATCCCTACTCTGTCACACTTTTATTTTTCAGAGAACTTTATCTCAGGCCTTGTTAGAA
>NW_011912503.1:0-2630 GCF_000151845.1 Pteropus vampyrus | reverse complement strand
GAAGAGAAACATGAAATTTACAACAGAAAAAAGGAATAAGCTCTTCTTCATTTTGTAGAACTAGATGTAGAAATATTTTGTAGAAATATTTTCTAAAAAAGAACTGTGGCATGAGACTCTAAGACTCACAGGACCCCATATTGTTTGTATCTGAATACTGTTATTCATAATCGCTAACATTTATTGACCCCTTTTAAGTGGCACGCAGTCTTGAGTGCCTAAGTTCATTGTCACATTTAACCTGCTCAACAACTCTATGAACTCAGCACACTTTTTTGTGTCAACTTTATAATGGAAAAAAAAAAAAAAATGAAGGCCAGGCTTGTTAAGAAACAAGTTCAAGGACACACAGCTAATAAATGGCAACACCAAGATTCAAACTCAAGCCTATTTAATGTGTAAGTTCCCACACAAAATGCTGCCACTCTGGGCCTCTTTGGAATCTATTTTGAGTAACAAAGATGCCATATGGAACGCCAGTGTCTCTGTTCCTGACACCAAGCCTCCCTGAAATCAGGTAAACATTCTAAGTGATCACCCGAGCCCCATCAGTCCTGCCTCTTCCTGACTCTAATCTGCCAGAGCCACATATAACAGAGTCTCAAAAAGGCTGGAAAGCCAGTCTATGCTCTGTAATCTCTCATTAGTTTCCCACTTGCTTAGTTTTGTCAAGCAGATAACAAAATATTCAGCCACCTAGAACTCATCTATTAATAAGGATTAAAAATGCTCCAAATGCTATGCCAATTAGATGCTCATCCAGAAGTTGCAAATATCAGCCCAGCATAAAGGTGGCACAGTGTAGGGTAGGAAAAAATGCAGCTTGGGCCCGGCTTCTAGCTCTGCCATGTAGATCTGGATAGCTTGGGAAAATCACCTAAGCATTTTAAAACTCAGCCTTCTTATCTCAATAGAGGACAATACTACCCGACTGCACACGTTAGTATAGTCAAATGAGATGAGGTGAGACTGTTAACAAGGGATAGTGAGTATACGTGAATGAGACTGCCTAAGCAGTCAACCCTGAAAATTGTTTGCCTCCGTTCAATCTTCACCTTTGTTATTTTATTGCTCTATGACTTTGGACAAGTTTATTAACCTTCATGTACCTTAGTTTTCTGAACTATAAAATGGGTATAATAGCAATACCACAGAGGGTTGTTGTGAAGATTAAATGAAATAATAGAATGACTGGCATGAATAATAATAACAGTGTAATTTGCTGAGTGTATACTATGTGTTAGGCATCATATTTACTTTTTAAATATGTAATATCAAAACATAATATATTTTTTACTGTTTTTAACATTCTCATTATTAACTCTCATGGATATCTGTCTTAGGAATCAATCATTTCAAAACACATTCAAGCAAGCTTAACTAAATAGAGATACATTCTGATGTCATTTGAGCCCCTAAACCAAACCAAGATTGATCCCATAACCACCCTAAGCCTTTCAATGTTGTGAACCAATAAATACTTAAAGCAGTTTAAATCGCTCATTCTCTTTCTTAAGCCTCAAAAGAGTCTAAATTGATAGAGCTGAATTCACTCAAATAAGCAGTTACTCTCCAATGGTATAACATCGATGGAAAAAAAACACCATCCGACCATGGTTTTTCTTTCAGCCAGTTTTGAAATGCAGACCCTGTCATTGACATTCACCAGCTGGAGAAAAGTCTGGAGCAGATAGATGCATGTGATAACTGAACAGACTCCATGTCAGTATCTGGTCTGAGGCCCTCATAAGATGTAAGAAAATTATAATGTTATTATGTACAAAACTGAAAGGGACTTGTAAGGAGTAGTTTAAAAGGGTCTGATATCTTAGGAGAGAGCTGTGCAAGCAGAAACTGCTATGAAGAGATTCATGGGTTGAATCCAACAATAAGAAAAAAAATACATACTTAGTATTCCAACTAAAACAATAGACTGAACTCAAGCAAGAGTCTCTACTTACTCCTAAAACCCTATTAAAACAACAATAAAGAGATATTTAAAAGATATGGTAAATAAGGATATAATAATGTGGAAGAAAAGCCAATGACAACACAATTTCGTTATTTTAGAAGCTTGAAAGTGGATAGATGAGAGAGAACAGATTTAGCAGAACAGGCGGGATTTAGCCAGCAGTAGGTAAAGACAAGATACAAGTCATTTATACCTCATGATCCTCTAAAAGGCTCAGAAATAAGCAAGCACTAGGTATCTTTGGAAATGGGGGTGAAGGTAGGATTTAAAAAATTGGTCGAAAGTATTTAAACAGGAGTTAGATCTCAAGATTTCCTTCCCTCTCAACATAAGTGTGAGATTTATTCTCCGAAAGTATTGAAACATGGGGTGTCTGGGCTCAGAGCATTCAGGCATGATTAGGTCAGGACTATGAGTAAAATTAGGCCATGAGGAGTAAAAGCATCTGTACTGAACACTGAGACTCCAGCCTTTTTCCCGCATCTGCTAGCCTACCGTGCTGGAAGCCAGCCATGTCCTCATTGAGCAAGAGACTGGAAGACCATTTCCTGAGGAATCTGACTAGAAAAGAAATAAATATATAGACATAGGAGTTTCCTCAAGGAAATACCCAAGCCAGATAGACCAGAGTTGACAAGCCTCATTTACACAGAGTTTC
>NW_011912502.1:0-2604 GCF_000151845.1 Pteropus vampyrus | reverse complement strand
GAAATGAACAGCTCAGATATAGTAACCTACCGAAAATAATTAACTAACTCCTACCTCCAACTTTGCTTCTGAATATTCAACCACACAGCTGTGGGAGTGAAGTGAGAGGCAGAAAGCCTGACAGCAAAGAAAATCTCTTTCAGGGACTTTGGGGGTTGGGATATGTGTTTCCCAGAGTGTTAGACACACTTCTTCAGTCCTAATTGAGAACGCCATTATCAGCATCCTGTAATTGCAAATGCTAAATTTAAATATTAATTTAAATTAAACAGGAATGAACAAAGAAAAACTCAAAAACACTCTAATAGAAAAAACTTCAATTTTCTAGATTATCTACATCAATTTATATGGATAGTTATCTAGGTCTATATCTGGATATTGCATTTTCAACATGAAGTAATAGAATAAATATGAACATTAGAATCAGAAAGCTCACAGTCAAATCTAGACCCTAGCCCTTCATATGACATTGGATGAACCACTTACACACTCTAAGCCTTGTGTCTTCATCTGAAAAATGAGGAATAATAATACCTAAGTAATAGAGAATCTAAATTCCCAGCAGTTTGTAAACTTCATGAGAGCAGAGAATCTGAGGTTTTTGTGTTTGTCCCCATTGCTATATCTTTAGTACTTAAGTCATTGCCTGGCACTCAAATATTTGTTGAATTAATGGATGAATAAATGACAATAAAAGAGATGCCGCATGTGAAATGTCTATCCCCTAGTTAATTAATAAATCTTTGTTCCTTCGTTAACCTCTACCTGACTCTGTCTTCATTCCCACATTAATTCAAGTGTTTAAGGCTGAATTATTTTGACTCAATTTGTATAATAGGTTCATGTTCATATAGTCCTACACATTTATACTAAGATTCATCTTTGAGTCCTTCCTTTCTCTTGTTCTCCTTATCAAATTCATTAGCAAGTACTATTAATTCAACCTACAAAATATATCTCAGTTCATTCATGTCTGTCTACCTCCACTGCCAATATCCTGTGTAAGGCATAATCCTCTAAATGGACTGTTTCAAAAACCTCCTAACTGATCTCTCCCATTCCACTGTGCTCTTACAATTCATAGCTGGATCTCCAGTCTCATCTCATCCAATTTTCTTCTGTCTTGCCCATGCTCCAACTATCCACACTTCCTTTCCGTTCCTTACATATCAAGTTCTTTCTCTTCTTAAACCTTCATATTTGTTATTCACTCTGCCTAGGAATGCTTTCACCCTGGCTCTTGTGTGGATGGTTCCTGCGCCCACATGAGATGTCTACTCAAACACACCTCTTCAAAATGGCTTTCCCTTTTTACCAAATTTTCTCTACCATGTTTCTTTGTATTTCTTAACTATTTGTTCACTTATTTAACATAGGCTAAGATCTAGCTCCACCATTTACTGGCTATGAAAACTTAGGCAAGGCATTTAACCACTCTTACCCTTAGTATCTTCACCTGTAAGATAAGGATATAATACCAACCTCACAGGGTTGTGAAGCATAAGTGAGATATTATGTTGAAAAAGCTCTGTTACCTAGAACATGTACTTGCTCACTTAATATTAGTTATTTTTGTTATTGCATTCATCTGCAAAAACGCAGGTTCCCTGAGGGCAGGGACTACATCTGTTTTTTTCATCACGGTATTGCTAGTTTCTGGAACTATACTGGCATTAAGTCATCAATAAATATTTGCTAAATGAATAAATTCTACCTAAATAGGCCACATGCATTTAAACTGAAGAGCTACTTGTAAATTCACATGCATGGTTAAATATACATAGGTTAACTTGCTGTAACACTACGTGAGGTAAGGAAGAAAAAGGAAGTTACTACCTGAGCACTTCTCACCATCTCTACCATCACTACTCTGGCCAAATCACTGGGATTACTCTAGTAGGCTCCTAATTGGACTCTTTTCTTCTACTCTCACCTCCTTACAATCTAGTATCTACACAGAAGTCAGAGTGATTTTATTAGTACATCAGATCATGTGATTTTTGTGCTTAAAACCCTCCAGTAGTCTCCTATCACACTTGGAATGTACTCTAAACTCTTTGCCGTAGCCTAAGGCTTACATGATCTATCTGCTGCCTTATTCTTTAAACTCATCTTCTATACTCTGTTCTCTGATGCCACTTACTATCTGGCCCCTTCCGCACCAGCCCCACACATGCTGTCCAGTCAGGAAAGAAGTAGAATTGTCAAATCATGTTATAAATAAATATAAAATTGGAATGATCAAGGAGAATAAACAATAAGAAACAGAGGTAAGAAAACAAACAAAATGAATGAAACTAAAAAACAAAAAAGTAATAGAGAGAAAATAGGACAAGACTAACAAAGGGGATCCAACATTTGCATAGACATAGTACCTCAAAAGAAAAATGAAAATTTTAACAAAAAAATATTTAAAGGCATAATTTAAGAAAAAAATTAAAATAGATTTGAATCTGTATATTGCAAGGGCATACTGTGCTGTGACAGAAAAGAAATTGACCCACAATGGTCAATAACTAGTCTTATATTAATAAAATTACTAAATGTTTGAAATATAGAATCATTGAACAGCCAGCCAAAAAATATTAATTACTTATAAAGGAA
>NW_011912501.1:0-1379 GCF_000151845.1 Pteropus vampyrus | reverse complement strand
TTAGAATTACATATACTTGGACGTTCCTGTTAATACCTTGGGATTATATTAAAAGATATACTCCCCTACCACTTTGTCTTACTTCCAAATTTTAGACAATTTTTACTGAACAGGGGGTATCTGTAAAGAATTCCCTACCCAATGCCCAGATTTCCTAACATCCTTTTCACTCTGAAAATAGTTAATGAATATGTACTGAATGCAGATCATTGTCCCACAGATAGAGAAGAAACAAAATGCAGACAATGGAAAGAACAAGAATTTTAAAACAAGTATTGAATTTACAAGAGTAAATTGTATTTTTAAAATTGAATTGTATCTTGTAAATTGAATTTACAAGAGTGAATCCTTGACTCATCTGCGTCTCAGTAAATAGATCAGTACATACTTGTCTGAGGTATCTTAAGAATCAGTATGGTAGGTGTTCAATAATTGGAAGCTATTATCATCAACATCCTAGTTATTATGATTATTATTATTTAGAGGATATGGTTATTGTCTTCAAAGAGAATATCACCTAGAAGTAGGAAATAGAACCAGCAAACATATATCGATAATTCTTACAATATGTAGTAAGTGCCACAGTGGAGATGTAAATAAAGGACTAACCCAGGGCTCAAACAGAGAGAGAAATCATTCTTAAGAAACTGATTTCCTCTTTTAGACAATTACTACTTTTCAAATCTTTTTGTTTAATACTAATTGTTAAGATGGTAAATAAAAGACTAATGAATGTAATAAAGTTTACATGATAGTTGTTTTTACTGTTCTGTAAGTAAGACTTTCGGTCACTCACATCTATTAATGCTACGCAGGAAACTGAAAGAGTGGTAAGAAGGAAGAGACCAAACTGAGCTTCCCTATTCAGTAGGGAAGTAGGGCAGGGAGCAGAGGGGCAGGGAGGATGGCAATGGGAGAAAGTGGTGTCCTCTCAAGGAGGGAGAGGCCCAGAAGGGGAGAAATCAGAAAATCACAGAGAGCCATTACCGCTTTTGCTCAGCAGGTGTATTATGGAGAGCTCCTTCAGAGATGGTAAAAGCAAATGAAATTCTGGGGCTAGAGGTCTTTCAGCTTCATTGTGTGTGAAAGGAACAATTAGTGCACGCTGGATATAAATGGAGTCAGTTGTAGCGATGGGAGAGGAAATAAAAAATAATAATATTTATTACCTCGTATGTAGCAACTAGATAGCTTGTTCTAGGAACGGCAGGGAACTGCATCCCTCTCATGCCCAATACTGAAATAACTATGAAAGGGAGATAATGCTGGTCCCCACTGGAGAAGTCACCCTCCCAAAGGAGAAGAATGATCTGGCTGAGGTGGGAGATGAAATGAATTCCTGGCTACTTCTATGATTCAGTGTGGAAAGCTGCACTATA
>NW_011912500.1:0-2886 GCF_000151845.1 Pteropus vampyrus | reverse complement strand
AAAGGCCCTCTGAACATTGAAAAGCTTATGTAATATGAGCATATTATGAAAAATGTATTATGAGGTACCAATGAAAACTAGTCTAAAATAATGACATTGATTAAATGTGTCATTAAAAAATAATATTTAAGCATGCAATTGAGAATTATCTCATCGATAAAGAAAAAATAGCTGGCATCTTAAGAAGTGTTAAACGTTGCTTGCTAATGAGCTCAGATTTTATTTACAATGCGACATACACAGCTAGAAGGTGCGGTATGTGACCCACCTACAAGAAGTAGGATAAATGAGCTTCAACCAAGTGTAGATACTTGTTGATTAGAAGTAGCCAGAAAAGAGAGCCATGGGCATTAATTAATTAATGTCAGTCAAGAGCTAGAAAAGCAAAAGTGGCAGGGCCACTGTCATTACTGAAATGTGGATAAATTAATGCTTATATAAAATAAAGTGGAAACAAGAGAGCATTCAAGAACAGAAGAAAGAAAATGTGATTTTTATCAGATATCGTTAGGTAACAGGAAGACAGAACGGCTCATCTCTCATTTCTACCCCCTCCAACAAGGCCAACTGCTTTCAAACACTTCTAGGAGTAGGAGAACTTCTCAGTACAGGAAATTATTTCCCAAGACGAGTTAGGACATAATCAAAGAGGCATACTGCTTTAACTTTTTTGAAATATTCAGATTATATCCCAAAGGACTGGCATTATTCATAAATGTAACGTTAGCTTTCTTGAATATTTATCAAAGGAGCTGCCTAGAAAGTAAAGACCACTCAAAAGAACAAAAACAAAAACACTATAAAATTTACAAACAAGGGACTTAGAAAATCTATAAAAAATAGACAAGAAAGCACTTCTTCAAAATTTGGTGTGTGGGTTATGAACATTTAGAGTAAAAGAGAAATGGGGATTGATGGTACTAGGGATGGTGTTGGTGGGTTATAAGGATTTCCTTTTTATGATCAAGTTCTTAATTAACAGAACACAATAAATTCTAAAGCTGTTATCTCCAACTTAACTTTAGCAAAGCATTCGGCAATACCTCTGGTAGGTATAAATTGGTAAAATGTGATCTGAAAGATAACAGTTTTAGGTCAGTTCAAAAATGGTTAATAATTATGCCCCAAATATATTGATTAATGACTATGTCAACTTGAAGACAGCTTCCTAACGATGTGGCACAGGCTTTCTTCCCGTATGCTGTCATTTTTAATAATTTTATTATCGAAGGCATGAAAGACATGCTTATGAAATTTGTCAATTATATAAAGCTGGAAAAGAGACCTAATAGGATAACTGAATTATGATATAGATTGTTTTTGACTGGCTGGAAACCTAAGCCCGCACTAGCACAGTTTGTTTTAATGTCAACAATAAACTAAGATGCCCATTTTGAACAAATTAATCATCAACTTCATGATTAAAGGTGCATAAGCATAAGGTTTAGAAACAATTAGAAAGCCTTAATTTACTTTATAAAGAATACAGTGTTGGAATTATGGCATCTAACTATAATACTATATTTGCAGTATTACATTCAAAACATTTCTGGTGCGTTTTTATTAAGACTTTACATATACCCACAAAAATGAACATATAGTATCAGGAATTATCACAAAATGAACATAACGATGTCATCACCACACAGATCTATAAAGAAATCATTACCAGCAACCCATAAGCTCTCTTCGCATCCTTTCTCAAATATGCTCACCTCTTCCTCCCCAGTGAACGGCCCCAGAGATTCATCCATGTGGTTGCATGCAGGAGTAGGTTGCTCATTTTTGTTGCTAATGTTATGTGGTATAATATGCTTCTCTCTATCCATTCTAATGTTGAACATGTGGATATTTCCAGTTTGGAGCTATTATGAATAATGCTGCCATCAACATTTCTGTTCGTGTTTTTGAGCACCTCTTTATGCATTTCTGTTGGGTATATGCCCAGGCATAGAATTGTGGGTCCAGAAAGTTTTGTATTTTTAAATTTAGTCAATTTTGCCAACAATTTCCCCAAATAGTTGAATTGATTTTTATCCCTGCACACACACCACTAGTGTTATGAGGGTTTCTGCTGTTCCACATCTTTGCAAAAAGTTGGTATATTTAGCTTTTCTTTTTAGGGTTTATTTTAAACATTCTGGCTCATGGTGGGTTTAAGTTACATTTTCCTGATAACTACCCTTATCTTGTTGTTATCAAGGCTTATTTTAAAGCTATTATAAATGAAAACATAAATAGTATGGATATAAGGATAGACATATAGACCAAATACATAAAATATAGATTTCTGAAACAAAACCACATGTATACATGTATATATCAGCATTTAATTTACGACAATGTTAGCACAGGGAAATAGTAGAGAAAGGAGGTATTTTTTTCAATAATATATTCAGAGTGAGTTGGATATTCACATGGGAAAAAGTAAAATGAGGCTTGGCCCTATACTTAAGATTATGCTATAAGAGGCAAGAAAAATAAGTCAGTCTCAAGAACTATACTGCTTTGTAAAACTGCATAAAGGCTGGATAGCCATTGAAACTGACATGAGCTCATAATTAAGTTTGATCAGCTTCCTGATCTGCATAGAAAACACCATGCAATTTCTGTTATTGTCATAAAGAACAAATCTTCACAGGAGCTTAGTCTGGGCCAGGCTATAAAAGAGAACACTTGTACACAAGTCCAATATAAAATAACGATAAGTAAGTTCGATTAAAAATCCTTGAATATTTGCATGCCCTATAATTTTTAAATTTACTTATCAAACAGTATAAATTATGGTCTCATTTTTATAAATGTCCTGTAAATACTATGACAGAGAGAAAATAGAACCTTCGTATATGTTACTTCAGGTAGGGGTATTAGGAAAAGGTGAAAGTT
>NW_011912499.1:0-2162 GCF_000151845.1 Pteropus vampyrus | reverse complement strand
ACAGAGGCTGGAGGGCCTCGTGGTCAGAGGGGGCTGTGACAACACACTCCAGCTGGGCCAGTTATAATGTCAATGATATGGATGATCCGCACTGTACTTACATTAAAATATTGCTGGCCATAAAATTATCATACACCATGATAATTTTGGTGAGGCTGCACGGGCCAATTAACATTTGCCATCAGTCCAGACTGATGTGGAAGAAACCACCTTCCTTAACTACCCACAGGAGTGGGCTTTTCATCGTGACGTGTGCTGTGAGTTACAATGGAAACAAGTCATATAGTCTCGTACCATCTAAAATCAAAGCAAAAAATATATATATATATATTCAAGGGCTTCCTGATCCAAAATTTAATCAAAAGGACTCTTTATGATAAAATAATATTTACCCTTGTAGACTATGATTTCAGTATCTACTACACATAAACTATTCTTAACAGCCTCTCATATAATAGTTGTGAGACTGTTCTAGTATTGTACGTCATCGGTAACCGTCAGAAACATAGCCCCCGGGTCATTAAGGTCTATTTCTAATTTATTATAGGATAGAATCTGGCCAAGATACCTTAATGGAGAAGGTGCGTAGTTCACTCTCTCATCCGCGTATTGATGGAGCACCCACTCTGAACTAATGCGGCCAAGAAAGGAACTTTTGAATTTCACCTCCTCCAAGGTCACTTCCGATTCTCTCTGGTGTACAGTGACTGCCCCCTTTCACGATGAAACGGTAGCGACGATTCTCATTCCTGGAGTCACTACGCTTTTCTTTACGTTATGACGCCATTCCACAATTTTGCAGATAACAGTTGGCATCAATGTTTAACTCGAGGGAAGAAAGGGAGGGTAGAGTTTAGAAATATATGCTCTCCCTTGCAAAACCACTTCCTGTATTTATCTTCCGTTTGTGTGACTTTGCAGGTTAACTCCTCTAAACGGTACCTGCGCAGGAGCATTGGCATCCAGAGCAAAGGACATCGCGCTTTGAGAGAGAAGGCTGCCTGCATCCCTCGTGAACGCAGGTGTGTGACACGGGACACGCTGTCTAATCTATCTGAACTCGAGTTTCTCGTGACAATAAAATGAATATAAAATCATCTAAAAACAAGGGTTGTTCCAAAAATTTCAAATAAATTAACTGAGCTACGTGGTCAAAAGTCATATTTCCTCGTATCCCCTTTTTTCTTCTACTTGTCAACATTTTTTTTTTTTACAGCACCTGGTCTTCCCAGGTGCTAACCAGGTCTCCCATCCAAGTACTGACCAGGCCCGACCCTGCTTAGCTTCCGAGATCAGACGGGATCGGACGCTTTCAGGGTGACACGGCCATAGACTGTCCACAATTCTTATTGACCTCCTGCTTATCACGACCTTGGCCTGAAGTCCTTGACGTCTTCAGACCGAAAACCCAACCGACTTCTATCTGCTTGGAAGCTGATGCCTCTGCAGGCCAACCGCCCCGCCTCAGCCGCAGAGTTATTTTTCAATATCTGAATCGCGAGTCAACGTCCTGTCTGTTCGCTTCTCTCGTCTCCACTCTCACGCCTTCGGGCCAGCGCGTGCTGTCGCCTGGGCGGCCATGCGCCACCGTCCCTCGGGTGACCTCCCAACGCCCACGCCGGTCCCCACTTACTCCCCACGCTGCAGCAGCACCGGATCGCGTGTGCTCTTTGGCGCCGTCCTGTCACAGGCCAGGGGTGCGCTGGCCCTGCAGCCGCGTCACCTGCGGCTCCTTGACCCTCCAGGCTCCCGCTCGCTCCCGTCCATGTCGCCCGCCTCGCCTTCTGAGCTCCGGCCGCGCGCGGGTCTGGCCTTCCTCCCGCCACAGAGCTCCTTCTTTCTCCCAAACCCGCGCCCGTCCATCCTTCAGCCTCCAGCCAGAAGACGCTCTGCGAGGAGCGGGTTTCGAAGGGTGGACGCTGTCCTCGTGGCTGTCCCTCTGCGGTCCTCGTCGCTGTCGGAAGGTACAAATGCATTCGCGGTTTCTGAGCTGTGGCCCACCCCAGGAGCGAGGCCACTTCCGCCGTGTTCATTTCTGGTTGATGGGGGGAGCTGGGGCCACCACGGATCGGAGCCCAGCCTCAGCCTATCGCATACGAGGTGCTCAAATATTACCGAATGAAAGACAAAATATATTAAACGATTGCTTTCGGCTCTAAACG
>NW_011912498.1:0-1535 GCF_000151845.1 Pteropus vampyrus | reverse complement strand
TCTAGTTTATACTATTGGTCTTTTCGTATTTTATACCTTAAATTAACAAATAATTTCTTTTCAGAAACTCAAGGCTTGATATGCTTATTCATTCATATATGTCCCACCCAGAAACTTTATTTGTATTGCTGTTTTATGAATAGTACAGAATTCTAAAAGTTCTTTGTATAAAGAATAAAATGTAAAGTATTTCTTTTATGTTCTTTTTTTTTAATTTCAATTACAGTGGGTATCCAATATTATTAGTTTTAAGTGTACAACATAGTGATTAGCCGTTTATATAACTTGCTAAGTGATCACCTCAATAAACCTAGTAACCATCAGACACCGTACATAGTTATTATAATATTATTGACTATATTCCTTATATTATATTTTACATCCTCATGACTATTTTGTAACTACTAATTTGTACTTGTTAATCCCACTCCCTTTTTACCCACATACCAACCTTCCTCCCATCTGGCAAACATCAAAATGTTCTCTGTTTCTATGAGTTTGTTTCTGTTTTGTTCGTTTATTTTGTTCTTTAGTTTCTACATGTAAGTAAAATCATGTGGCATTTGTCTTTCTCTGTCTGATTTACTCCATTCAGCACAATACTCTCTAGGTCTATCCATGTTGTTGCAGATGACATGATTTTATTCTTTTTATGGTTGAGTAATAGTCCACTGTATATATGTATCACCTCTTCTTTATCCATTCATCCATTGACACAGATCCTCCATATATTGGCTATTGTAAATAATGCTGCAATGAACATGTGAATTCACATGTCCTTTTGGAGTAGCATTTTGAGTTTCTTCAGATAAATACACAGTCTAATTTATTATATTAGACTGTGTACTCGATGTAAATAGGAGTTTTAACTTATTGAACACTACAAATTCAGCACTGGGATTGCTCTGTTTATTTTTGTTGAACACTTTGCTTCACAACTTTAGATCTCATCCAAAAACATCATTGAGCTTCAGTTTCCAACACCTTAATCACACCCTTTACCTCATCGATCATAAATTGAGTTCATTGCAGTGCAGACCATGTAATCTAAGCTTCTAAAAGTAAAAATATTTTGCCTTATATCTCTTTCCTCACTAATAAATTGGAGAAATCTTTTTCATTATCAATGTCAAAAATACCCCACTACATACCAGTTGTTTTATTTCTGTAACTCTAGAATAATTAGCAATTTGAAAAGTTATATTCTTGTAAACTATAAAATCTACACAATGGAATACCATTTTCTCACTCTCAGTTGACAGAGATTGCCATAATATAAATTATTGAATTAATTTCAAACATAAAAGAAAATACAGAGACTTCTGGGAATAGTATAATGATAGCAAGAGCAACTTGTAATGACTGACTTTCAATGACTCTCTAATTTAGCACTTAAAAAGCAAAAACAGTATCTAATACAACTTGGTTACTTTGTATATGTAGATTTGATCAGTTTATGCTAAACTTATTTAAAGTTATTTAGTCAGCCCTTTTACAAAAATTCCTTGAGGGAGTTTATCTCTTTGACAAATTTT
>NW_011912497.1:0-2740 GCF_000151845.1 Pteropus vampyrus | reverse complement strand
ACCCGAATCTGCACTTTGTTTTCCTTGTAGGGTTTCTTTCTGGAAGCCCAGACTTTGAGCTGAGAGAAAACCTCCAATCCTGCCCCTTTGCAGTCTTGATGCTGAAGGGTGAGAGGATCCCCTGAGATGGGCTGCTCTGTACCATCTAGTTGTCAGCAACCTGGTCCCCTGGCCAAAGAACAATGCAGTGCTAGCTTGGAAGCTGTTTTAGGGGTGGCGAGAGTAGGCTGTGCTGAGAATTGAGGGCGCTAGAGTCAAGAGTGGGAGGAAGAGGGAGGGATGATGTCTAGCGTAATAGTACCTTCGGGTTTGAGATGATCAAACTTAGATGCAGCTTCCTCTTGCACATGGTCTCCCAGGAGAATAGAGCAATTACTCCTAGCCCTGCCCCGACCTGGTTACCTGGGTTTGCATCTAAGTCCAGGGTCATCTCACTAAGCACAATTTCAGAAGAAGGATGCTGATACATCTCATGGTCATCTTTTTCACCTGAAAAGTCTGGAGTTTCTTCTAGTTGTCTAACCTTCATTCTACAATATAAAACCTTTTTCTCTATTTCTATTTCAGGAATTTTAAAGGGGAATCCAAATACTGTACATCTTTCTCTCATCTCTATAATAGGTCAGAGGTTCTTAACCTGGGGTTTGTGGATAGGCATTTGGTGGGGGGGAGTGCATTTTTTATTTTCTTAACTAAAATTTAGCATTTCCCATTACTATGAATGTCAGTCACAGTCCATGATGGTATTAGCAGATATTTTCCTACCATACTGCAGTCATTGTAGTATCTTAAAAATCATTTATGCTCATCATTACTTTGAAGTTAAACCAGTTATTAAATCTACCATAGACCTTATTATTTCATGTGTTACACTGTCACACATATGACTATGTATTTTGTATATTTATTTTGTATGTTTTGATAACTTTCAATATAATTTGTTTCTTCTGTATTGTATGCATTTATCAACATCCTAAACATTGCTGGACTACCAAGGGGATTTGTGGCTCAAAAAAAGGCTGATTCCTTTTGTAGAGTATGGTCTTCTGGACTAATAGGAAGAAAGAGGTGGAAGGGGGAGGACAGGAAGGGAAGGGAGTTTTCCTCAGAGGGCAGAGTAAAGGCTTTGTCTGGGGTGGGCCTAAGAGTGGGGCTGAGGTTATCTAGGAGTGTTTTGTGATTCTTCAGCTTAGTTAGGACAGAGGAAAGCAAGCTGTCTTAGAAAAAGTAAGATAAAATTAGGAGAGGTTTCCAGGTCTCAAGACAGACTAGGATAGTCAAAGAAGGGGCAGCTATGTGTCCTCCTTTGGGATTGGTGGTTGGGCTCAGTGTGACCAGGAAGCTATGAGGAAGATGCTTTCCAGGGGAGGAGGCTGCTGGGGGCGGGGCAGTCTGGCAATCTCAGCTTCCTGTTGTTGCTACCCCTGGGAATCTGGCCATGTTGCCCTTGGCCAAAGCCCTGCTTGAGTTCCGGCAGGCTGCTCCCAAGGTCAAAGAATAAGTTAAAGGTAGAGGGTAGATACCCCCCACCCTCCCCTCCCCAGGCCTCCCCCTATCCCACCCCACCGCTACCACCTCCTCCCCTAGCACATTGAAAAGTGCCCTGGAGCTGGCTGGAGGCAGCCATGCCGCAGCCCACACCAGGCCAGAAGAAGTGGAACAAGCTGTGATTTTTTTCCCCCACCCCCTGAACAAGCTGTGATTCTTGACCATCTTCCAGTTTCACTGGATCCCGAGATGGTTTAGGTTTCAGATTGACTGCTTGTCCTTAGAGGCCTCTTGCACCCCACTCCCCAGAGCAGAGAAGCCTGCAACAGCTTCCATTGAAAAGCAGCCTTATGGACAGGTATTTCCACCACAGAGAAAAAGAGATTTAAGACCTCCTCTTCTCACTTCTACTCACATGTAGGCCGCTCTTTGCTCCCTGGACCTCTGTCTGGCCCAGCTATTTGCACACTGTACACAGCGGCAGCCCCAGGACGCTGAGTAGGCCACCCAGTGAGCAATCTCAGATGCCAGTTCTCGAACATGACAGGCCCTCTGCACTTGTAGGGTCTTTTTGTTCCTTTGCCTCCACCCATCCAGAACTTGTCTCCAATTCGTGATTCTCTGCATTATCTGTTTCCGTTGCTGACTTTACCACCCACCCAAACCCAGACTCTAGCGCTGCACCAATATGGTAGCACTAGCCACAGGTGGCCACTTCACTTTAAATTCATTAAATTAAAATTTAATTTCTTCAGTCATACCAGCCACATTTCAAGTGCTCAGTGGCCACCTGTGGCTAGTTGGCTGCTATACTGCACAGCACAGCTGTAGAACATTTCCACTTGCACAGAAAGTTCTCTGGAAGTTATTCCCCAACGTTAGCCACCATGTCTTGCCTGTATCACTGCAAGAGGCTTCTACCTAATCTCTGACCCCAATATCTTCTTCCTTGTGAAAAGTGGTGTTTCTAAAAAGGAAATATAATTTTTTTCCCTCCCCAGTTTAAATCCCTGTGTGGCTCCACCATCTCTCTCTCTCTCTCTCTCTCTCTCTCTTTCTCTCTCTCTCTCTCACACACACACACACACACACACACACACACACACACACAGGTGTTTGGCTTGATACTTGAGACACTCTGTGATCTCTCCCCAGTACCCCTCCACCCCCACCTTGTTCCCTGCCATGGACCCTCATGGACACGGTACCTCAGCTACTACTCTGTGATCTCTCCCCACTACCCCTTACCCCT
>NW_011912496.1:0-2583 GCF_000151845.1 Pteropus vampyrus | reverse complement strand
AATCCTGTTAAGGCAAGGTCATTAGGGTGGGCCTTAATCCAATATGACTAATGTCCTTACAAAAAGAGACACAGGTATACAGACACACAGGGAGAAGTCCACGTAATGACAGAGGCAGAGATTGTGGTGATGCCTCTAACAAACCAAGGACCACCACGATTGCTATCAACCACCAGAAGCTAGAGGAGGCAAGAAAGGATTCTTCCCCAGTGCAGTCGGAGGGAACATGGCTCTGCTCAGATTTTGATTTGAGACTTCTTCCCATCTCTAGAGTTCTGAGAAAATAAATTTCTATTGTTTTAAGCCACACAGATTGTGGCAGTTTATTAGGAAAGCCGTAGGATATGAACACAGTGCCTAAGAGATGTGCAGGCGAATCAGTGTCCTCAGAGGAACATCGTTTTTATTAGAGCAAAATGTAAAACCAAGAGATAAAGTTGTGATCTGGGTGAGTGGGAGGGTCTCAGGATAGATGAAACCCTGAGTTGTGTTCAGACAATTTCACAGAGATCTCAGTAGTACTGAGCACCAATTTTCCGACAGCGGTAATCTTTTTATAAAACACTCTTATTGGCTTCCTTTCCTTCCTTGTCTCATTCCCACACTCTTTCATCACTCAAACAACTTGAACTCATTATTGTTTTAAGGCCTGTTTCTGGAGATCTCAAATCATAATATCTAGTAAAAAACAACAATGATATTGTCATCATTTTTTTCATCATCATCAACCTCCACTCTCTACCTCCATCGTATTATTTTCATTTTTTAAAAAAATCCTTGACACAAGCTTACCCTTCAGCTTATGTTCAATTGCTTTATTCTCTTTTTGAGTAAAACTCCTTGAAAATGTTGTATTTCATTCCTCTTCTCCTTTTCTCTCTTATTTCCACTTCATTCAGGACTTTCCCCACACCGCTACAACCTCTCTGCTTTAGGACACGTATAATCTCTACACTGTTGAATTTAGTTAGTAATTTTCTGTTTCCAGCTTATTTTTGTTGTAATTGACATAGCACAGTTATTTTTATGCTGAATAGCTGCTACCCAAATATATCAATCCCTCAGCTCTGGAATCTCTTGATGTTAACTTGTAAGGAAAAAAAAAAAAAAAAGTCTTTGTAGATGAGATTGGGTCTAGAATCTAGACATGGGAAGATTGCCCAGGTAGGCTCTAAATTAAATCACAGATATCTTAATAAGCAGGAGGAAGAGGGATATTTGGTACATACAGAAAAGGAGAAGGGGTGTGAAGACTGAGGCAGAGACTGGAGTGCTGTGGACACAAAGGAACACCAGCAGAAGCTGGAAGAGGCAAGGAAGGATTAGCCTCCAGAGCCTCCAGTAGGAATGTGGCCCAATAACCTGGTGTTGAACTTCTGATCTCCACAACTGTGAGAAAATACATTTCTGTTGTTTTAATCCCTCAAGTTTGTAGTAATTTGTTATAGCACCCACAAGAAACTAACACAATGCCTATCTCAACAATTATTCATTCTCAGTATCTTTATGGATTTCTCATCTGATAATATTAGACTACTGCAGATTTCAACTCTTTTGTTCTTTATCTAGATGATTTCCTCTTATGTTCTCATCAAATTTTGTCATTAAATATCATCTATGTGCAAATAATTTCAAACTTTTTCAGCCCCCATTATTGTTTTGAATTTCAAATCCATCTAACAAATTCATATCCATCCCTAATATATACCCATCAATGTCCAAAACCAAACTCTAGTCTTTCTTCCCTGAAATCCCCTATCCTCCTTCACCTAAAGTTTCCCTCCTCTCACTTGATGGCAACTGTTTTTACACTCATTTACGTACAAAATTTTGGAGTTTTCACAAACATGATCAATATATCAGCAAAACCTCTAAGCACTATCGTGAAAATATACCTAAACTGTATCCACTGTTCATCACTCTGATTATCTTGGTCCAAGCCAATAGCAAGGTATTCTAGATAATCATAGCAGCTTCCTCTACCTTTGGTCCCTTATAGTCTATTCTCAGTAGAGTGTCTAGAATGATAATTTAAAATGGTGAGCCAGCTGATGTCACTATTCTTACTAAATATCCCAAGTGATTCCCCATCGTAAGCAGAGAAACAGCCAAAGTGATGGTAATGGATGACAGATCCTATTTGATTGGCTTCCCGTTACCTCTCAGACTTCATCTCCTTTAACTTTCCTCCTGAATACTCTATCCCTCCACCTTGGCCACCTTAATGTTCCAAGAGCTGCCCCTTCTGAGGCTCCATGCTTTGTCTACTCCCTTTGTCAAGAATGCTCCTCTGAAATTTCACCTGGCTAACACTCTGGCTTTCTTCATATTTTTGCTTAAATGTCACCTTGTTAATGAAATCGACCCTTTACATCCTATTTAAAATGAAATGACAACTTGCTTTTCATCATATCGCCTCATTTCAGTATTCCTGATCCAATTCATTATCCTTGTTTTCCCAAATACTTATTATTTTTAACATACTATATTATTTATTTATGACGCTTATTCTTTATTTTTTCCCTACACAGTACAATGTCTGTGAATTGATGACATATATGTAGTATTTTCTCTTTTGCTTTT
>NW_011912495.1:0-1508 GCF_000151845.1 Pteropus vampyrus | reverse complement strand
TCACCGACTCTCCCAGACCCTCTGCTGTACCAAGTTCCTTCTGCCTCAGCTTGTTTTCTCTGCCTGGAATGACCCCTAACTAGCTTTCTACTTGGTTAACTTCTCATTTTTTTCCGAGATGCCTTCCTTAATAATTCATTCCAAAGTAAGTGCCTTCCATTATTTTATATATGAACCTTTAAAAACATATGACTTATTAATTACCATTTATAACTCTGTCACTCATGGTCTGCTCATAGTCTGGCTTTCCCCAGAAAGCGTCAGTCTATGGTCGGTGACACGTGTTCCTGCCTCCAACATTTAGCCTGTCATTGGTAAACACTTAATAGATATTGTGTTGAATTAAAAACTGCATTAATAGAAAATCGAATGAATAAATAAAAGATTGCACTTACACAGCCTTGCCTAGAAACTGGACATGGCAGGGGGTTCTACCTTCATGCCTCTTCCTGGCTGAGGGGAGGGTCTTTTCACCTCCCCCTTTGCGTTGTGAAAGCCTCTTTTTTGGGAGTATTAACCAAGGCCCTGGGTTGGTCAAAATTTGACTGAATCATATGTTGAGCCTCATACATTCGCCAATAAAAAAAATGCCATCATGCATACTTGCATTCATTCATTCATTCATTCATTCATTCATTCCCCAAATGTCTGTTAAGTACCTACTTTGTACCAGACAGCATTCTGGGCACTGAGGAAACAGTACAAACAGATCCCATACAGGTCCTCAGCAGGGACATAATGACAACTAGCAGAGGACAAGCACAGAGGAGCCCCAGGGGCTGGCGGGGAAAGCAGGGAGATCCGAGCAGGGTCTTGCCAGTCTGGTTAGGGAAAGCTTCTCAGACGAATTCATGTTTAAATTGCATCCTCAGCGACTAGCAAATGTTGGCCACAGGTTGAAGCCGTGGCCTGTGTTAAAGCTAACATGCATTTTAAAGAACTGAACCCGTTTCAGAGTGGGCAGGCGGCAGAGAGCCAGGGCACAGCCCTGAGCGCGTACCTGGTGGAGAATAAAAGACCGGATGAACGGTAGCCGCTGTAATTATCACGATTATCATGAGTTAGATACAGCTGCTCCTTTCCCCGTCCATGTTTTCAGAGGCAGCAAGGCAGCCCGGGATGATACGTGGGGCGGGTTGACTGGAGATTCTGCGTGTCCCAGCCTCACCACGAAAAGACTCTGAATTACACATCCCGAGCAAACGCTATCATTCCCTCAGTCGCGAGGGAGAGGACACGAGCTTGGAGACCTGGCTCGAAGTCCCAGCTGTGTGTCCCTGAGCAAGCTTCTTTACCTCTCTAAGCCTCTTCTTCTCGGCTATAAAGAGAATAATAATAGTATTACAATGAGGGCTCATAATGTTTCGCAGAGAGTGGGCACGGTGCCTCTCCTGCAACAGCTCACGTCATACTCTCCACCTCACAGCGCTCATTCAAGAGCCAAGTAAGCCGAGGTGCCGAGGGTTAGCGACCTTGCCTTGCGGTCCCAGAACTGATACATGGAGGTG
>NW_011912494.1:0-2484 GCF_000151845.1 Pteropus vampyrus | reverse complement strand
ATATATAAACTTTCTCCAGAGGAGACATAAAACACATAAGCACATGAAAAGATGTTCAACATCATTAATTGAGAGAAATTCAAATTAAAATAAATGAAAATAACAAGTGTTAGAAAAACAACTAGAACTCTGCTATACTGTTGATATTGATGCCAATATCAGATGCCAAACAGAGTAAGCCACATTATACAAAAAGTAGTTTCTTATAAAATTAATCATACACTTAGTATATGATAATGCATGTCTGCCTAAAGATTTGTATGCAGATGTTCATAGAAGGTCTATTCATTAAAGCCAAAATTGGAAGCAACACAATGTCCATCAATGGATGAATGGATAAACAAATTTTTATATATACATGCCATGGAAAACTACCCAGGAATGAAGAGAACAAACTACAGGTATATGCAACAATATGAATAATAGTAAGCGAAAGAGGCCAGGCACAAAAGAATATATGCAGTATGATTCCATTTTTATGAAATTTAATACATGTTAATAGAATTTATTATGTATTATATTATTATATATAATTGAAAATTATATTTTCATATAATAGAACTTACATGAAATTCTAGGAAAGATTAGTGGCACAGGATGGACGAGAACGGGAGGAGGGTATTTTCCTGTGAAGGAGCACAAAAGTATTTTGGGGTGATGGCAACTTTGTATCTCATATTTGTACTGTGGCTACATGACCACACTCATTTGTCAAAATGCATCACATTTAACAATATCGTATGGAAATTATACCTTAAAAATGTGATTTTTAAAAATGGATATTCTTTGGCCTAAACTTTAAGGAACAGAGACAGTCTGGCAAGCAATAATTATAATAATTACGGTGTAATCAGTTCTATATCAGATGTACATATATTCATTTTTTCAGCTTGTAGCTATGGGCCTGGGACCATTGAACACTGCAATGACAACTGTCCCACACATCTGAGAAACAGCAAGAAATACCCAATTCTTCCTGAGGTCTCAGAAAAGACTTCTCAGAGGTGATTTCAGAGGTCTCAATAAAGATACTCACCAGGCAGAGAGAAAAGCATGTACAAAAATACAATTAAACTTAATGGCATAGAATTAAAACAAAAGATAGTTTCATGTCACTCTTCCTAATCAGTAAAAGCACAGTCTCTGTACAATTTCAAAACACTGCATTTATGTAAACTATCCAATAATATGGTTACCACCTCAAATTGTATTTTCTGGTTTTGGACTCACCATTTGGATAACTACCAAAATTCTAGGAGGGAAAAAAAGGTCAAATTTGGTTCTTATAATAAAATGAAAGGTGTTTTCCAGAGGGTGAAATTTATCAGAAGTAGGGTGCATGTAATTTCTTTTCAAAGACTTACCATTAAGATAATCTAAAAAGATGCAAGGATTACAAATTGGCATTAACTGCTATCAACACAAGGATCCTGCCTGTTTTGTTTACCACTATATACTGCAGTGTCTGAGATATGGTAAATGTTCAACAGATATTTTTGTTGTTGAGTGAATATGAAAATCATGTCCTGGCGACTTATTCCACTTGTTGCCCATCCCTTCATAGCCAAGAAGGGTCTCTGTAGATCAGTGGCCTCCAACCACACACTTTTTATTTGTCTCCCGTAATGCCCATTTTAACCTTCTAATAAATGGATCAGAATCTATTAGCATTGGAATGATGTATTAAACTTATGAACCTAACATAGTCCATGTTATAGGTGAGAATACAGAAATATCTGTACATTTATGAAATCTGAATATTCTTAATAATTATTCAAGCAGTTCCTATAGTCTCTGGTTCCTTAATATCTCACCTAGGTAGCCTAGTTTATGTTATCATCTGACATGTTGAGCTGACAAACCATGAACACTTACCCTGCAATCTGCCCACAAATGCTTCACAACTGTTAAATGTTGTGAGATCCAAACTGAGTAAATGTTTATTTCAACATTTCTCAGTCCAACAGGTGAGATTATATTATGTGGTATCTGTTGTATGGTACTATGTTTCATCACAAGAGAATGCATGAGGCTCAATGTAATTGCACGTCAGATGATGGTTGGATCTGCTACTAATTCAAGAGCTAGAAAATCAGTTCAACTCATTTCTGGCGTTTCGTCACAGGCTTTTCAATCTGTGTTTATCTTTTTTCCCCTTCATATCATATAAGTGGAGAATCCTTTTCTTTTTTTGAAGGGAAGGAAACACAATAGTCAATTCTAGATCCTCTTTACATTACTTTCACATGGAATTGGTGGCGAAGGAATTACAACATTGATAAATTCTTCTATTATTGCTACAGAGAGCAAGAAACTCAGGAACCTAGATTTAATCACACTTTTTCCCCCAAAAGCATCTTGTAAAGTCAGCTTTAGAAGGAGAGTATGTTAATTTGAAACCAGTTTTCAATTAGTTAGAAAGCACAAACATGAATAACAAAACAAAATTTTCCTTTGGAACTATCAAAACAGACGCTTAACCTA
>NW_011912493.1:0-1075 GCF_000151845.1 Pteropus vampyrus | reverse complement strand
ACAGGGTGGGCACCTGGCTCTTCCTGGGGAAAATAGAGGAAACTACAGCACAGTAAGAAACTGATAACTAAATACTAAAGAAGAGCTGCTCCCCACATCCTGGGGACACTTTCCACTCTCCCATAGTCTAGAAGAAGCTCTGCTCTCCCTTCCGACAGAGGACAAAAAGCTCCCCGCTCCCTCGCCATGTCCAGTCCCAGCCACCCCTCAGCCCTTCCCCGGAGCGACCCGCTCCCCCTCGCATTTCCCGTCTTCAGATCACGGCTGCCTTTGCCCCCAGATGTAATGTCCTCAGCTTCTAGGAAACCCGCTCCCTTTGCCCTACGGTGCACTCCACTCCGGGACAGCCCAGCACAGGCACCTCAGTTCCCATCAGCTTGGGTCCCAAGGCCCAGGTGGTTCCCCTTGGAGCACGCCACCCTGCAGCCCTTCAGCCACCTGCCTGCTGGAGCAGGCCCTCCAGTATCCTCACCATCACTGGCCTCCGCACCCCGGTTCCCCGACCGCTCCTCGGATGATACACACACTGCCTCTGAAGCCGTAATCAGAAAAAAGTAATGTATTTTCACACAGGCAGCAGAACCTGCGAAGGTGTTCCCAGCCCACCCTGGTGGCAGCCTCTCTGTCATGCAAACAGCCTCTTCTTCCATGAGCAGGTGCCTGGCTGCCCTTCTCCTCCCCAGAAGGCCGGGGAAGTGGGGCTTCCTCCTTTCTACAGTCAGGGCCGACCTCTCCATCCGGCCCCCAGGCACAGAGCCAGAACCCATGAGACTTCAGGAGCACGTGAAATTGAAGACTATGTTTCAATGTATTCTCTTTGTATCTTTATATCCATGCGGTTGTGAAATGTAATTTTTGATATTGCGTGTGGAGGAAGGGACCCACAAAAGTCAAAATGTGGCCCAGCCAAAGCGCCCCCCCCGCCCCACAAGTATCATAATGAACTGCAGAAATTTGAAAATGTAGGTTTGGGGGTTTGATTTTTTTATCTGTCTCTTTCTCCAAGGTCTGAAGGCTCCCAGGACCAGTTTCTTAGGTTAAGTTTGAGGTTTGGAGGCAACTGGGGCAGCTTCGG
>NW_011912492.1:0-1842 GCF_000151845.1 Pteropus vampyrus | reverse complement strand
ATTCAGATCAAAAGACACACACAGACTGAAAGTAAAGGGATAAAAGAAGAAATAACATGCAAATGGAAACAAACAAATAAAAAGCCAGGGTAGCAATACTTATATCAGACAAAATAGACTTTAAAACAAGTCTGTAAAAAGAGACAAAGAAGGGTATTGCATAATGATAAAGAAATAAATTCAACCAGAGGACATAATTCTCATAGACATCTATGTTGTCAATATAGGAGCACCTAAGTATATAAAGCAAATAGTGATGGACAGAAAGGGAGAGATCAACAGTAACAGAATCATGGTAGGAGACTTTAACACCCCATTGACATCAATGGATAGATCATTCAGACAGAAAATCAACAAGGCAACAGTGGCCTTAAATGATACACTAGAGCAGATGGATTTAATTGATATTTTTAGGATGTTTTACCTTAAAACAGTAGAAAATTAATTTTTCTCAAGTGCACATGGAACATTTTCTAGGATAGACTACATGTTAGTCCACAAAACAAGTCTCAATAAATTTAAGAAGGTTTAAATTATATCAAACGTCTTCTCTGTTGACAATGGTATGAAACTAGAAGTCAATTATAAAAAAAAAAACCCTGAAAAACACACAAACACGTAGAGGCTAAATAATATGCTACTAAACAATAAGTATATTAACAACAAGCTCAAAGAAGAAATCGAAGGAGACCTTGAGACAAATGAAAATGAAAATACAATGACCCAAAATGTATGGAACACAAGGAAGTTCTAAGAGGAAAAATTATAGCAATAAAAGCCTACCTCAAGAAACAAGAAAAATCTTAAATAAGCAATTTAACCTTATACCTAAAGGAACTAGGAAAAGGAAAAAAAAAAGCCAAAAGTGAGTAGAAGGAAGGAAATAATAAAGATCAGAGTGGAAATAAACAAAATAGAGTAAAAAAAGAAGTAGAAAAGATCAATGAAACTTATAGCTGGTTCTTTGAAAAGATAAACAAAATCAATAAACCTTTATCCGGAGTCATCAAGAAAAAAAGAGAGAGAAACCAAATAAATAACATCAGAAATGAAAGAGAAGTGACAACTGACAACGGAAATACAATGGTTTATAAGGAAATACTGCAAACAATTACATGCCACCAAATTGGAGAACCTGGAAGAAATGGATAAATTTCTAGAAACAAACAATCTTCCAAGGCTGAATCAGAAAGAAAATCTGAACAGACTAATGAAATTGAATCAGTAATCAAAGAACTCCCGACAAACAAAATCCCTAGACCAGATGGCTTCACAGTTCAATTTTCCAAACATTCAAAGAAGAATACGTATTCTTCTCAAACTATTTCAAAAACCTGAAGAGGAAGGAAGACTCCCAAGCTCATTTTATGAGACCAGCATTATCCTGATACCAAAATCAAAGACACTCTCTACCCCGCCCCCCGCCCCCGCCAAAAGTTATTGGTCAATATCCCTATTAAAGATAGATGTAAAAATCCTCAACGAAATATAAGCAAAACAAATTCAGCAATACATTAAAAAGATTATACAGCATGATCAAGTGGAATTGATCCAAGGCTGGTTCAAAATCCACAAATCGATTAACATGATAAACCACAAAATGAATGATAAAAATCATATGATCATATCAATAGATGCCAAAAAACACTCGACAAAATCCAACATCCATTTATAATAAAAATTGTCAGTAAAGTGGGGATAAAGGAACATACCTCAACATAATAAAGCCCATATATAATAAACCCACAGCTAACATCATCCTCAATGGTGAAATGCTGAAAGCTTTTTCTTTAAGATCAGGAGCAAGACAAGGATGTTCACTTTCACCACTTTTATTCAAAA
>NW_011912491.1:0-2124 GCF_000151845.1 Pteropus vampyrus | reverse complement strand
ACCACATAGTGGGCCCCTCAAAATGCAAAAATTGTTTTATTTATCTCTGTCTCCCTAACCCCTAGCAGAGAGGCTGGCATAGAGAACTAAGTAGATGACCAATTTGTAGAATCAGGTAATAATGTTTTCATTACCCTGATGCTTACGCTAGTCAAGGCATTGTAAATGATTTATTGTGCTTTAGGGGTTAAACTATAAAAGTGGATATCTTTCATTTACCTTAAAAATAAACTCGGACTGTCAGGCCCTCTAATCTGGAAATTGTTATTTTTTTAAAAGAAAGTGTTAACTCTGGGCTTTCCTGCTCAACATACATTCAGCAAACCTCTGTGGCAGAGAACTTCCTTTAAACAGGTAAGAGCCTAGAGTCCCCTGAATAGATCCACCCCCATCTTCAGCCCACGCTGACGAATGCCGAGAACGCAGAAATGTCCATTCTTCTTCTGGGGACACCACCCTCCTCCAGACATTACAACCACTGGCAGAAGCCGGGGGGTAAATCTGCACACGCCCGGCTAATCTTGCAAAACATCCTCGTTGCAGGTGGGGTTCCCCAAAAAGTAGACTGTGATGGAGAAGAGGGCTCTGGAAGTTCCTTGAGGAGTGAGTTGGGGTGACCGTCTGTGGGAGAAGGAAGGAAGCGTGCTGGGCATGGGGAGAAGGTGGGCCGCGGTGCAATCACAGGGCCTCAGTGCACCCCACAGGGAACTCTGAACTTGGGCTTGCCCTTCAGAATTGTCCCCCACTGGGGCGAGGGCACGGCCTTTATACCCTCCCCCATCGACCAGTCACTGAATGTGGGCTGTCCCCTAGAAGGGGCCTAGCCCTGGACTAGGGCAATTCCCAGAGAGGCCATCAGGCAGCAGCAGTCCTGGCAGCTGGGAGATAAGTCCCCCTGTCCTGAGTGGGGGTCTTGGATGGTGCAGCACAGTGTCCACTACCTTCCTGAATGACCTGTGCAGACTTGCAGACTCTCAGGTACATGTAAGACAGCCAGACACTCAGAGCCCAGAGAAGCGGATCCAAACAGATCTGGATCTAAGTCTTGGCTCTGGCCTTACCACTGTCAACTGAGATTAAAATCGAACGTTCAGCGTCTCTCTTTCTCCATCCATAAACAGGGAATAAAACACTCGATAGGGTTTTTATGAGGATCAAAGAAATACAAAAAATGGTCCTGGCTCAATACAATCACTACAGTGGTGCTGATAACGGGTGACCACAGTAATTGTCGTTATCTTAGCAGCTGCGGAGGCAAGGGTGGCTCCCTGGTTTTGGTGCCAGATGCTCTCAGGTGGGAGCTATGCCAAAGTCTAGGTGAAGAACTGTCAGGTACATGGACCACTAAGCTCCAGAGGGTCTCTGAGAGTGACTGGTCATCTCCTTAGATCTCAGGCCAGTGTCCTGCTGAGTTCAAGGACACTGCTGTAGCAACATCATCAGGAACAATGGACATTACTGGGAAAGGGTTTTCAGCTGTCCTTGCCAGTAGAACACATGGAAGCTTCCATGTGCCAGGCACCGAGGGGCTGGGCCATGGGGCAGGGTTGGCAGTCACTAAGCGGGCTGTTGGCCTCTCACCGGGGCATGACTGCAGGACAGATTCGGGGTGTTTGAGTTCACTGTTTCCTCTTTCAGACAGTCAGCAAATAGAAAGCCACCTTGCTGGGATCATTTCTGAGCATATGGAAAGTTCAGAGTGTAATACCGCGGTCAAGGCCACCACGAGGAGATGCCAGAGCTCCGATCTTCCTTCTGATCAGGACCTTCCCTGAGGGGCTCGGAGCACTTTCCTGCGCTGACACTACTTGTCCTCAGGCCTCTCCTAGACTCCTCGTGGTCACACACAGGCTCTGGAATCAGAGAAGCCTGATTCCTCCATCTAAACCCAGGGTTCATCCTTCTCCAACTACGGGACCCTGGACAAGGGTCAGCGCCCTCCAGCAAGACCACCAGGCTCACAGCTGTAGCTGAACAAGTTGGGTTTATTACTCATTGCAGCGAGGGAAGCCACACACCAGGGGTGTCCCAGTAAGAAGGTGTTAGAAAGAACCAATGATAGGGTTTGGGTTTGGTGGGGTGGCTTGAGGGGGCGTCTAAGGAATAAGGAGTTTGCTTTAGATT
>NW_011912490.1:0-2315 GCF_000151845.1 Pteropus vampyrus | reverse complement strand
AGATAAGTTACAGATAGGAATATTTGCAATGTATATATCTGATAAAGAACTTGCCTCTAAAAGATACAAAAATTCCTAAAATTCAATAAGAACACAAATGATTCAATTATAAGATGGGCAAAATACCTGAAAATGAAAATCACTGAATAGCCATAAATGTTCAATAAATATATGAAAAGATATTTCACATCACTTGTAATTAGATAATTGCAAATATTAAAACCACAGTGAGATACCAATACACAACTATTAGTATGGTTAAAATACAAAAATCTGACAATACCAAATGTTGACAAGGATATGAAACAAAAGGAACTCTCATGAAAATCACTTTGTAAAAGTTTAATAATTTCAATTGCATTCTAATTCACTGATGAAACTAATTTGGAAAATTAGGCTTATACAAGAGCCTTTCTGAAAATTTTACGACAGCTTTATTCATAATTTCCAAATACTGGAAGCAGTGAAAATGTTCTCCAATAGGTGAATGGATAAACAAACTGTGGTACATCTATACAATGAAATATTATTTAGCAATAAAAAGAAATGTTCTATAAGTCATTCAACTCTAATAAATCTTGAATACATATTGATAAATTCAAGAAGCCAGTCTTAAAAATCCAACTACTTTATGATTCTGATTAAATGATGTTCTGAAAAAGGTAAAACGATAGCAACAGTAAAAAGAGAAGTTTTTTAGAAGTTCATAGAAAAACAAGGAAGGCTGAAACAGCAAAGTATGGAGAAATTTTTAGTATGATGAATATATTCTGTATAATACTATAATTGGGACATTACATTATGTATTAATCAAAATATATAGAGCATATGAAAAAATTTTTAAACATAATTTAGGAGGTCGTAGGATCCAAGGATGGAATGAAGAATGTGACAAAACAATCTAACTGTATTACGAATATATGAAACAACCTCCATGAAGGGAGTGGGGAAAAAAGTGCCAAAAAGTGAAGTTTATACAACTAATGGCAAAAGAAACTCTGTGTAAGTACTGAACTATACTCAATAAAATCATTTCCCATGGTGAACAAAGCTAACAATTCTGATACTGTTATACATGTATACCGGAATGAATAATTAAGCAAACAGATGGCAAATGGTAGGAGCCAGGTTTCTCACTGTTGGACTAAGAGTTTACAGATAAACATGTAGAAGAGGCTATAACGATCTACATGATAATGGATTCGTGATGGAGACATCAGTATAAATTTATGTTTTCCTTAACAAAGGTGATTACATATAGAAATATTCATATTTGTATATATACACACACATACACACACACACAAACATTAGTATATGCACTTATATTTCTGTGCCTTTGCAGCTGAAAGGCCTAGAGGCAACTACAACCAGTAGCACTGAGCACACTTAGCACCCAGATCTTGGTTTTTAATATCATTCTTCAATAAAAGGAACCAGCGCTCCTTGGACAGGGAACCAAATCTAGGACTAGGAGCAATAAATATACAAGGTGGTCCTGGGGCAACAACATGTGCCAGAAAGGAAGTGTTACATACACACACACAAACACAATATGATGAAGGTATGTCAAAGAGACAGAGGAGCCAACTGAAAAAGTATCCAATGGCCAATGCAGAAACAATCTAAGCAAACGAACTAAGTAAAGTAGTATTTAATTATAACCAAAAGTATTAAATAATATCCATGATTCTACAGCGATAGAAATAATTGATTTAATCAGCAGATATATGGGGGAGAAGAGAAATATCTCTAGTGCGGAAGAATTCCAAATAATTTATGCATGTATTCTACTCTCAATGAGGTGGAGTATATATCCTCATTCTTTGAAGTGTGTGCTGCACAGAGGGACTTCTTCCCAAAGAGTATAATATGGAAAGGAGGAGGGTAGTAACCTTAGTCAATTGTCAAATACTACTTCAGCCAAGTGATCAAGGTTTACATCAACAGTGAAAAATCATGGGATAATACGTACTCTTGTTATAATGTGATGATGATGGAACTTATCATGAAGATAATGAACTCTGCGATATTTCTCTCAAGGACACATAAACCCCAGTATAATCATGAGAAAAACATTAGATAAACTAAAATTGAAGCACATTCTACAAAATATCCAACTGCTATTTATCTTAACTCTCGAAGTCTTTTTAAAAAAGAAGAAAGAATCAAAGAAAGAATAAGAAACTGTAACAGTCAAGAATAGGCTAAAGAGACATGATGACTAAATGTAATGTGGTATCTTTAATAAAATACTGGAACAGCAAGAGGACATTAAGTAAAAAGTAAGGTAATCTGAATAAGATATGAACTTA
>NW_011912489.1:0-922 GCF_000151845.1 Pteropus vampyrus | reverse complement strand
CATGAAACAGAGCAATGAAAAGCAAGTACCTATAACTGAGATTACTCTACCCAGCAAAGTTGTCATGTAGCTTTGAAAGACAGATAAAGACCTTCACAGACAAGAAAAAGCTAAAGGAGTTCATCACCACCAAACCAGTATTACAGGAAATGTTGGAGAGAGTTCTTTAAGAAAAAGGGGAAGAAAAAATATATATATAAATATGAATAATAAAATGACAATAACTATGTACCTAGCAATAATCACTTTAAATGTAATTGGATTAAATGCTCCAATAAAAAGACATGGGGTGGCTGAATGGATAAGAAAACAGGAACCAAGTATATGTTCTCGACAAGACATCCACTTCTGACTGAAAGATAGACTGAAAGGGATACAAAAAGATATTTCATGCAAATGAAAAAAAAAAAAGAAAGAAAGCAAGCTGGGGTAGCAATACTCATACCAGAGAAAGAAAACTTTAAAACAAAGGCGATGATAAGAGACAAAGAAGGACATTATATGATGACAAAGGGAACAATCCAACAAGAAGATATAATCCTAGTAAACATTCATGCACCCAACACAGGAGCACCTACATGTGTAAATCAAATACTGACTGACATAAAGGGAGAGATGGCCAGTACTACAGTCATAGTAGGGGGCTTTCACACCCCACCAATATCAAAAGATAGATCTCTCAAACTGAAAATCTACAAGGACACAGCAGCCTTAAGTGACACACTAGACCAGATAGATTCAACTGATGTTTTTAGAGCATTTCACCCCAAAGCAGCAGAATATGCATTCTTCTCAAGTGCACATGGAACATTTTCCTGGAGAGACCGCATGTTAGGCTACAATACAAGCCTCAATAAATTTAAGAAGATTAAAAGCATATTAAATATCTTTTCTGACTAAATGGTATAAAAATAGAAATCGA
>NW_011912488.1:0-1560 GCF_000151845.1 Pteropus vampyrus | reverse complement strand
TCAAATCTATCTTGTCATAGGAGACAGATATATTCATAAGTACATTTGAAACTAAAAAAGGCAGATGAATCTAAAACTTTAAAATAAATTCTAATAACTAGCATAATTAATTATGTCATATTTAATTAGAAACCTTCTTTGAGTTAACATATATAGTATACATACTGGTTAAATTTCCCCTCTAGAGTGGGAAAAATTATTCTGCATTCTTGATAAAAACAGTGTTACGAGCACTCAAATAATGACTTAGTTCAAAATTAAAACTTGAAAAGAAGAAAGAGGCCATCATTCTTTTGAAAAGATATTTTAACCAAATGTCTGGAACCCTTTCCCCAAGCAGAAAATTGAATAAATTCCTTGTTACAAATTTAAAAATGTTGTTGCCTTTAGATTATAGGTTTACACAGTGTGATATGAGATCACATTTTCTGAAGGAAGCCAAGGCTTAGAGCAGGCAAAGTGACTGGAACCATTTTCTCTATACCTCTTTTAGGGACAAAAATAGCTATAGAGAAGTGGGAATGGATTATACTATCAGCCTGAACAACAACAAAAAAAATAAATAAGGAAAGGTTGCAAGTAAAGTAGCACAGGTTTCCAGGAATAAAACGTGGTCAAAAGAACAAGTTACTACGTGTCAAGACAACCCAGAGATTGGGAGAAAATATTTGCAAATCACATATCGAATGTGGGACTTACCCAGAACGTGTAAATAACTCTTAAACTCAACAATAAAAAGACAACCCGATTTTTAAAATAGGCAAAAGGTTTTAATAAACGCTTCTCCAAAGGAAATATAGGAGTAATTCATAAGCACATGAAAAGATTCTCAACGCCGTTGGTCTTTAAGGAACTCAAAACCACAGTTAAATAAAACTTCTCACTGTTGAACCGTCTTTAATCAAAATAAACACAAATCTATAGAGACAGAAAGTCCACAGTTAAATAAAACTTCTCACTGTTGAACCGTCTTTAATCAAAATAAACACAAATCTATAGAGACAGAAAGTCCACAGTTAAATAAAACTTCTCACTGTTGAACCGTCTTTAATCAAAATAAACACAAATCTATAGAGACTAGTGGTTACCTGAATCTGGGAGTTTGGGGGTGAAAGGGAACGAGGAAGTGGAAGTAACTGCTAATGGATACAAGATTTCCTTTGGGGATGACAAAATGTTCTAAAATGAGATGGTGGTGATGGCTACACAACTCTGTAAATATATTTTTAAATACGTTGACTATGTGCTTAAAAACGGTAAACTTCACGGTATGTGAATTATATCTCAATAAAGCTACTACAAAAAGGAATTACTAGGCATGTTATCAACACTCATTTTTTCATCCTCTTGCCTTTTTCCTCAAAACATTTCGAATTTCTTTAACTGTCTATATCTCTCGAATAAAATATGTGTCCCTCGTACCTGATTAAATTGAGTTGAACATCTATTTTTCTTGTAAAAACCGAATACCTAAATGTCACATTTCTTCTCCTTCCTGGTGGCAGGGATTACCATTTTAAAACTTAGAGTCCAAATGAAGCTATCTCCAGAGAGAAATCT
>NW_011912487.1:0-2436 GCF_000151845.1 Pteropus vampyrus | reverse complement strand
ACAATGATATATTCCCATCATAGAGAAAGCATCTGGTCCATAGGAAGCACCCCCAAAACATCATTGAATGAATTATTAAAAAGATTAGCATTTGTTAAGTGAATTATTTTACTAGGCAGAACAGGAAGGAGATATTAGGTTTGCTCCACAATTACATTTTTTATTCTCCCAGGACAATAAGTAAATAATATGTTGATTAATTTACTTCTGAAATGATTTTTTAACCAAATTTTTCATGGGTTTATTGCGGATTCATTAAAGATGACCTAACATTTAGTTAGTGCTTTTGCTCTCAGAAGGGAAGCACTAATTCTATTTTTTATAGATAAGAAAATTGAGGTTTAGGGAGATTAAAACACTTAATTACTTCTCTGATTTTCAAGAACAAAACAGACATGAATAACAGAAAGTATTAATTAACCAGAAAAAAATATAATAACCAGATTAAGGTAAAAAGAAGTCAAGAAATTATTTCAGTTTTCACTCATGATAGTCATATTTATATATTGATTATTTTATTTGGCATGAGAAATTCTTTTGCTCACACAATTTCCAGTAAAATAGAATTGAGTAATTCTTCCTATGGTCAAACAATAAAGATATTTTTGGGTGCACTGTGAACTAAGTTTTTATACAATAAATTACAGGCTCATATTTGTGCATTATTTTGCATTTATACATATTTATTTATGCAAATGTGCACTTTATCTTTCAATATAACTAGCTCTGAACATGTGGAATAGAATGTACCAATTAGTATAACTTAGTACAATTGTATGAAAGTCTGAAATGAGAGTCTTCCCTCTGGAGAGAGGGAAGAGGAGGAGGCTTCTAGGGAAATGACCAGTTTTCTTAGGCTATTCATAAAGTTTTCTCCAAAACCTTGGGCTAGTTAGACAAGGCACATCAGATTTAAGACTAGAAGAAATTGCAGATTACAAATAAATATCTCTTAAAGAGAAAATCTCCACACTCAGAGTTGAAATGGGGCAAAGATACTGTCACGGAACCAGAAGAAAAATGATGTTATGTGAATTCATAATTATCTCCTTAGGTTTTATTTCTAGCTCCATTTTATTCCCCTACCTTTACTTTCCATTTACCTTCTTTTTTCAATCTGCTTATAATTTAGGCTACTCTTCTGTGTTTTATATTTCTTTATAAGCTAATTAACAGAAATTAGGGCATAAATGTATATCTTTGTCTTTGAAATAAAGTACTAGTTCATATGCCATTTCTAGAGTAATAATGAAGCGCTTCAGTAAATCTATATTTATATATGTATTTATTTACCTACTTACCTATTGTTTATCATGAGACTTTCAAGGTCTTAGGGTCTGGGATACTGGTCTTCAAGTTCACCATCTGGGAAAGGAAAAAGACAAAAGAAATACATAGTTATAATGCAATGTGACGAGTGCTTTGATAAACCAATCATAAGGTGCTATGCAAGGCTATCAGAAAGGCACCAAACACAGCCTTGGGGTATCATAGAAATCTTCTAAGAGTTCTTGACCCTGATGGTGTCTGAAAGACAAAATTGAATTTGACAGACATTTTTATTTTAAAAAGGAAATAGAAAGGGGAAGAGCGGTCTCCCAGACAGAAGCAGCAGCATTTGCTTAGCCGCATAGAACTTAGGGGACAAGACACTCCTTGATCTGTCAGGTTACAGTGAGTTTGAAGAGACCAAAAAGTAAACAGAAAGAAAGATAGGTGCTTCAGAGAAAGGGAGGTCAGATTAGATGGGAGTTCACAAATTTTCATAAGCAGACATAGATCTAGCACTTCTCAAACAAAGAATGATTTTGAGATGTTAGAACTATTCAGAGATGCATCTGAAAATTAAAGAAAGGTATTTAAATATTTTTATTTTCTCCCTTCATGGAATACACCTGGAAGATTTCTGTTTTGTCATGGCAAAGGCAAAGGAAAGGATAAAAATAATAATATTGAGAACTCCAGCTATAAGATGTGAAGAGCTAAGAAACTTGAAGGAAAATCCCTACAAGTATTGAACAATGAGTATTAGAAACATATGGATAATTACCCAGAAAATATATTTTAAAATAAAACATTTCTCCTCAATAGAACAACATAAAAATCTAAGAATTAAACTTTTTCTTTTCACCTTGGAACTTTCATGGTATAAAATGTTGAGACTTAACTCAATGGTTTGTATAATCCCTGAGTTGAAGTAAAACTGTTAAACATGCAGTTAAGGAATACATGATTTCTTCTATTGAGGGAGACATAATTGGCCCTTTGTTTAAATCTTAGACATATACTTCAATTAATGACTAGTGTGCCAAGGCTATTTTTACTTAATAAGTCTGCTACCCAATTTAACTTAAATGTATTCTTCCATACTTTCATTTAGATTTAAAAGGTGTTTTGGTGTTAAAGGTCTATGAGTAATTTTCACCCTTTTGTTCA
>NW_011912486.1:0-5071 GCF_000151845.1 Pteropus vampyrus | reverse complement strand
GGCTCTATGATCTTAGAGAAGATTCGCAACCCTTTTGAGACTCAGCTTCCTCCTCTAAAAAAAAAAAAAAAATAGCAGTAAATTATCTATAACAAGGTATTTGGGGGGAAAAAAAGAGTAAGTCTTGGAATATTCAAGAAAAAGCAAGAGATACGTTGAAGAATCAGGTGGGCAGTGGAGCAGGAATTGGTGGGGACACAGGCGTGGCACCTGGGAAAGGAGAGAAGGAAGGGGGTTGGGAGAGAAGACCCTCGCATGGCAGGGCGACCCTGAGGAAGTCTTTTCTAGGTTGAGGGCAGCCGTATCAGGCTGGAAATGTCCACGATGAAACTCCTGCCACACCCTGTCCTGGGCTGGGAGTTGCCAGGAAGAGGCTGGCTTGGCAGTGAGTCGGTCCAACAATGAATCGGGAAGTGCTGGCACCTACTGAGCATTGTCCCCTCACTAAACTCCTTGTGGCAGGTCCTCTCACGAAGGGGGCCTGAGCAGCAAGCTTGATGGCAGCCACCGCCCCCTCGCATGGCACACAGCCACGTCCCCACGTGTGTGGAACGTCTCCTCCCTGCTACACAAGGGAAACTCACAGGAGGAAGGTTAGTAGGCAAACCACAGCCACCACCGCTACAGGTAGCCGTGTCCCTTTGTCAACCAGACTAGTGTAGCAGAGTCTTTTCCATGGTTGGGATATTATTAAGCGTTTCTTGATGGAACACGTCTGGGAAACACAATTCGAACCAGTGTCTTTTTCTGCTGGACTTTTTGGAACTTTCCTTCACTGATTTAATGAGTATTTTGAAAAAGAGTAAGCGGCATTCAACAGATATATTTCTCAGTAACATTCTTTCCCCATGGATCACCACGTCACGTCGTACCAAGGATCGCTGTGTCTGCTGCTCACTGGCTGCGTGATGACTCATCACGGGACTTGGACTCTCTGACCTTCGATAGCCTCGTCCGTGAACTGGGAAGGGCTGCTCCCAGCCACGCCGGCCAATCTTCCTTCATCAGAGGATGGGGCTTGCGTACGTGTCTGCGGTGAGTTCTGGGAAAGGAGGCAGCCTCGGCTCTCAACGGCAGGAGAGGGCAGAGAGCCAGGGAGCAAACGAGAGCCAAGGGGGGGTCCTTGGATCTGTGACGGTCGCTGAATATTTGTTTCTGGTCAGCAGTGAGATAAGTGCAGAAACTAGAAGAAAGTGTTTAGAAATGTGAGCGTGATGTGACGATGCTGTGACAGCCAAGCCCGGGATCGGAGGACGCCTCCCGTGTTACCACAGCTGAAAAAAACAAGCGGGAGAAACAGAACACGCTGGTCCCCCCCACGCGCGCCCCAGACCGTTTGAGAGGTTCTGCCTTCTGGCGCGCCTCCCACTCCGAGACAATTAAATATTAGATGACCACGAGATGCTTTCTTCTCAATATTTGAAAACTCTTCAAAAAGCTGTCCGAAGCTGTAGCTTACCTGGATGTGCCCCAGTCGCAACGAGACACCTTCGACACGCAGCCGGCAATCTCACCGCTGACGACGGAAGAACGGGGCGGGATGTGGAGGTGTCAGAATCCCTTTGCTGGATCCATTCTCCCCTTCTGACACCCACTCAACTGATCTTGCCTTCGGTCCGCCCCCTTTCTGTCTTGTTTTGTTTCGTTTTGAATCAGAGAGAACTCACGCGGACTCTTACCTGCAGGGCTGTCATGGCTTGGGACAGGACTGAGGTGGGTCCAAAGAGAATGATGGGAGAAATCACGATTCCTACGTTTCCGTAGGGAGAAAAGATGTGATTTCAAAGGAAAAACTAAGACACCAGATACCGATAATGAAAAGCAGACCAGGGCCCAAGTGAATATTCAATGAAGGGGATGAAGCCGGTAGAGAATTCTTTTTCTGGAAGAGGAAAATTTTTAGGAAAGCAGGCTCAAGTACAAGCGGCCTTCGCAGAGAAAAGCTTGCCCCGGGGGTCGCATGGCATCCGGCCTGCAGGGCAGTCCCTGCCCTTGTCCAGATATGAGTCCACTTCTGGCTGAGACATTGAGCACATCTAGCCCCTGGCAATAATGCTTCAAGCGCCCAGGTTCCACTTCGTGCAGTTCGGAAAATAACACCGTCAGTCTGTCTCCCGCTCCCCATTTATGTGTCTTTGTGAGAGCTGCTGTTGCTATTCTAATGATTTTTTTTTTTTTTTTGGCTACATAAAACAAAATGTCCTTGATATGCATGTCAGGTAGGCCGCTTAATGATTTTTTAGGTGGGGCGTGCCCAGTTACCCGTGATAGGTTGAAGATTTCGTGTTCTGAAGTGGGCTCGGATGCCGTCGACCCACAGCAGAGGCGCACACCCAGAGAAAGACAGCAAAGAAAAAGCAGAACGCCGAAGGAGGAAGATGCACATTTACCCGGAATAAATCAGACTGTAAAGAGAGACTGGCAAGGCTCAATTGTGTGCGCATAATGGAGAGAGAGAGTTTCAGGCAAGTGTTTTCCATATGTTTCTCTATAAGGGCTCAGGAGAAGTATAGGGAAACTAGCTTTTAAGCTGGTGTGAAGTTTTCTGTTCTGATTCTTCACCCATCTGCCCATCTACTCATCCATTCGCCCATCTGTCCATGCATCAGCTCATCCACCCATCGTCTGTTTATCCCTCTAGCCATCTACCTGTCCATCCAAACGCTGTGTCCCACATCTCCTCCGAGCTGTCCTTTCTACCCTGCCGTGGACACCCTTCTTCCATTGCTTCTATGTGTCCGATGATGTAGCAGGGAGAAGAGCAAAAATATACAAGATTTTTTTCAATAAATAAACTTAATTTCTATTTCGATCGCTTATTTCTTTCTCTGCCAGCAAGGAAAACTCAACCTTAATCAATTTAGGATAAACCCAAGCATTTCAGTTTTCTTAGTCAAGTTATGAGACTTCTGCCTGCCCTTAACCGTGACTCTGGTTTGATTTTCACTTCGAACTTCAGGGCATTGGGCCAGTCTGGTCATATGAGGGCAGGGGCTTATGGTCTTTGTCCATCGACATCCATCCATTCCGCTCTCGGCTTACTTTGTCCGTATCCGTTCCGGTCCCATCTTTGGTCCATAGTGGTCTTTTTGAGGGACCTCGCCTATGTGTTGGTTTTTGTTTCTCCTCACACTCTCTCTCTCCTGCCTCTGAGAGCTTTAGAACATTTAGGTGAGAAAAGTAACTCTTTTTCAGCAGAAGTTCTTCAGTCTATTAAGTGCATTTTATGTTCTGTGTATTTTATGTTCTGAGTCTTTCAGTATTTATGAAATCCCCCAATTTTTTTTTAAAAAAGCTCCTTGGAAGTAAAACCTTGAAATCTAAAACTTATTTACGCCATGAGTTTCAAAAGACTATTCGGAAATTCAAAAACTGAGTATTGGGGTGTGCGTGTGTGTGTGTGTGTGTGTGTGTGTGTGTGTGTCCATCCTACCGAAACAGCCCTCTTTACCTGGCATGGATGCTCAGGGATGCACTACCTATAGTGCCACACCAGTAGGAGTGGGCTGGGGGAGGCTTAATGACTACCTCACCCTACCATTCTCCTTGCGTGCCCTAGGCTTAGCAAAACCTGGACCATTCCTTCATCTCCTGCTGCCCTGCCCTGCTTATACTCTGTGCTCTGGCTTTTTTTGAGTCACTCTCAGATCTGTTGAAACCAGCTACGTTGCTCCAAGATTCTGTGACTTTGAACAAAGCTCTGCCTTTGTGGTAACCACCTCTGTCTACATGGAAAACTCCTACTCATTCGTTCAAAACCAATGCAAGAGTATCTTCCTTGGAAAGCTTCCTTGATGTTTATAAACTAAACTGAACATTCCCTCACCACTGAAGTCACTATTTGGAACTTAGGACCATCTGTTGTCATTTTTTTTCTGGGCTCCTTCTCTCTTAGGCTGTACATGAAGACCCAGGACCATATTACATACGTCTCTACATCTTCAGTATCTAACACAGCACATTGTACATAACAGGTACAATTAGAGCAAAAAATGAAGGGAGGGAAGAAGGGAGAGGTTATGAGACAGAAAGAAGAATAAAAGGAGAAAAAGTTTTATGTTATGCTTAGGTGAGTAAAGTGTCAGTAAGTCATAAAGTTAACACTTGCCCCTGACGTACATTGTACTGGTCACCGTGCTACGTTCTTAGATTATTTCATTAGACATGATAACTGTATGCCTCACTTCCCAGGTAAGGACTCCAAGCTACAGAAAGTTAAGATTCTTTGTCCAATGGTTGGTGAAACCAGCCTAGGATCCAGAGAAGCTGGGTCCTGAAACCCACATCCTTACTCATGATGCTCTGCAGAAAGGCAGCTGTAGCTGGGGCTACAGAAAGTTATCCTGCTACCTCCCTTCGATGCTGTTCTAGTGGCCTCTTCTGCTGCCATTTGTTTCTTCATGAGCTCGTCTTAGATGTCCAGCCACTGATCACACTGGCTTTCCCCAATTAGTGCTCTGTTTATCTGATATTTCTTTTCTAGAGTCCTTAAAACATAAGATCTGGCATCAGAAATTCTGTTTGGAATCACAATTCTGCCATACTTTATCTCCTGTGAGTTTTGTTTAAGCTCTTGAAACCCATTTAGTATCCAAATGTAGGTTGTTTTGAAGAACAAAAGAGATAACTTATGAAGTGTCCCATAAATGGTAGCTTTTATGCCCATCCTTCGCTGAGGTGCCGGCAGTGATGACTGTCCGGAGCCTCAGGCTCATGTATTCCATGTGCCCTTGGTCTTAATCCCTGGTCGTTGCACCTCTCATTGATGGGTTAAATGCCTGGGAATTCTATGAGCAGTTCACAAAAACCAGGGATGCCATAGTGACTTGTTGGAAGACATGCGGAATGCTTTTTGGAGCACCAGACTTCATGATACTGAATTCCACAACTGCTCCCTCCTGCTTCTCCAGTAACAGGTACCATGGAGGAAACTGTCTTCAACCTTCAAGGATGTAGATTTTTTTTTAATTTTTTTTTCTAAGTTTATGGTCTGGGTGAAAACAGACCAGAGATTATCTGTTCTGTGTCAGGCAGGTCCAAACGAGAAGACAGGATTGACGCCACTGGGTAT
>NW_011912485.1:0-1894 GCF_000151845.1 Pteropus vampyrus | reverse complement strand
GCAAACGGACAGACAGACAGTGCAGTCACCCATAAAGTAGAAAGCACTACTAACAGCACTGGAGGGTGTAGTGTTTCCTACTTTATGGATGAGTGTACTGTGGGCTTCGGAGACCACGCCACCGCCGCCGCCTGCCACCGTCTCCCTCCATGCTCAGGACCGTGTGTGACAGGTGAGCCCCTCAGGCACCTCCCCCACCCCGCCCAGACCCCTGAAAGGCCTCACCACCCCCACGGCTCTGTCCTCCTGCTTCTGGCCACGCAGGGAGGTGCCACATCGGCTCCTCTGTTGCCCCACGGTCTGGGAAGGCTAGACATCTGGACCTGGTGCAGCTGTGGAGAAGGCCTGGATCGGGCCCAGCTGCAAGTGGACAGCAAGAGGCGGGAAGGAGGGGAGATGAAGAGGGACAGGGGTGGTGCCTGGGACCCCAACGCTAATAAACAATGAACTCTGCTTCTCTTTTGTCTGAGACTCTGTTGCTGGGGCTTGGCTGGGAGGGAGTGGGTGAATGGGCTTAGCAGGCACATGGATGGGTGGGTGTCCAGAGGGCCTGGGAGGGAAAAATCACTCTCGCTCCCCTGAGAGAAATGGATTTGGCCGCTTACAAGACCAGAAGAGGGTTCTGTGCCCCGCCAAGCCACAGCTGGCAGAGGGAGTAGGGGCCTGGGCTGAGGCCTCCCTGCAAACCAAGGAAAGAGGGCAGGGTTATGGGGGGCCCTCCCACCTTTTATCATAGCTCTGGCCCTGTCCTCCATTTGCTTTCCATAGCCCCAAACTGAAGGCCGCTTACCTCTAGTTCTAATCTAAGATCACCTAGGGGATCTGGGTAGTATAAGAATTGGGCACAAACGCACTGGCGCGCACGCACACCAAAGCATCAGACACTAATATATAAAGCAGGCACCTGAGCATGCATTTAGACATGGGGCCCCATACACGTATGCTATCAACATGCGTGTAGTGACATATACACATGTGACATGACTGGCATGTCACACAATGACACACAGGGATATATATACACTCAAGACACATACCTATTCAATAGCATACATGCGTTTGATGATGTAAACACATATGATGAGTGTCACAAACAGAAGAGCATACCAATACACATATAGTGATATTCACATAATAAACACATTAGTTCCAAATTCACACACATATAGTGACATATTCATACATGGTAGTGAATATACAATAGATACATGGTGATATATGTATATCTAGATATATAGATGTAAGTATAACCATGTCATTATATATATTTACATATATATTTACATATACATATGCCACGACATATGTGTTGTAATTTATACACTCACACAATCATAGCTTCACATGTACATAGCGGCATACTGTAGCAAGTAGACATATATGAAATGGCACACACATAGAAAGATGCATACATATATATCCAATGAGGCTCATAGACACCTAATAGCCCCCACACGTACATACATACATGTGTGTATATATATGAAATAATGCTATAGCCCCTCGCACAGAGAGCTAAATATACATTTATTCTATATATGCTGACTACACATGTACATGCACATAATTTATACCCGTAATTTATACTGGCACACATTTATATCCTGACATACACATCATGTAGTGGTGCACATATTGATCTACACACTGCTTTAGGAAAGCAAGGATGTCACCACCTCCCCATGCACCTCACCCACAGTTCCAGCAGCTCTGGCCTGGGTGGAGCCCCTCCTGGTCAGGGGCTCTGCGGTTCAGCACCAGTTGCTGCTATTTCCTGGGGGTGCCACACGAGGGCCCCCAACCCTGGCTGAGGCGAGCTTGTGTGTAGATGGACTGAGTCCCAGGTTCAGAGGGAGCAGTGTCTGCCTCCCTGTGGCCTCTCCCAATACCTCTG
>NW_011912484.1:0-1881 GCF_000151845.1 Pteropus vampyrus | reverse complement strand
AGCAAGTATTTTTATTTGGGATAAAAATAATGTTCCCATTAAAAAGAGAAATGTTCAAATGATCCCCAATGGCACCAAGCGAACACCACCAAGCAGACTGACATAGGTACGCTTGGGTCTGTACTTTTCCTCTTTGTTCCGCCTAATTTTACAGGTAAAACATCTAGATGACTTCTTCTACATCCAGGTGCCATGTCACCTTGACACGGTCACACCACCGGCAATTCAGTTGCACGGTGTTTTAGCACCTTCTGCTCAATAGCTTTTGCTAGTTTCAACACCACTTTAAAATTCATTTATATTCCTTGAACGGCAAGTAGAGGTTTCTCATTTAAATAATTTTACCTTTAGATCAGTTACAGAAGTTGAGTGACAAGTGATAAATGTATTTTAGAGGTCACATTCTTCATCTGACACATGTTTATTAAACACCCGCTCTGCTCCTGGCACTGGCCCAGGCCCTGATGCACACAGGCCACCGCATCGTTACCTTCAAGGAACACTCACGATAACCTCTGCTTTTCAGCAAATGTCACCTTTCCTGAGAAAACTCCCCTCGCGCTCCCTAGCAACGGGCTGAGTTGCCCCCATCTCTGACCTCTGACTGTATACTCTCCTTATATCTCTTCTATTCTGTATCTGTACATTTTTGCTCCAGATTTAGCCCCGTAAATCATTTAAGGGGCCTGATGCGGACAAACCCAACATATTCGCGCCCCTGCCATCCCTTCCGAAGAGTGCTATGGCCCAGTGCGAGGGGTCAGCTGGGACCCTTGAGTTCCCGGGGATGGGTGCTGGCTCCTCCCACTCTGTGCGAGAAACCATGCTTCATGCACGTTCTCATTTAATCCTCTGTGAGGTAAGGAAAGTTTGTGCCACGTTGCAGATGAGGAAATTAAAGTTCGGAGAAATTTTAAGTTGGTTGGTTAAGGTCCAGGAAGAATTCATAGTGGAGGTGAATCTTAAGCATGGTTTAGGAGGGGACTGATTTAACTAGCTGAAATATGTAGGTCCTTCTTAATGAGATAGGGACAGACCACAGCCTTCAATTTATTAACTAGAGAGATAGAGAGAGAGAGACAGATAGACAGACACACACACACACAAATATATATATATATACACTAAATAGCAGAAATCAAGAAATGTAATATAAGTAGGTAAACTCAGAAATTGGCTTGAAGCCTTGAAGGCCATGCTCCTGACCTCAGCAGTATAATTCGTATTAGACACTATGGTTCATGCGAAGGCAAGGACCAAGTCCTATTCCTCCCCATGTCACCAGGGCCTACCCCAGACTCTCAAACAAAGGAAGTGTATTTGCTGAATAAATTAAGATACTACTAAGAACCCAAACACTAAGATCGTAGTGATTCCCTTGCTGATCCAGGGAACAGCAGACATGAACTGCATTCATTTGCTATCATGGTAACAGTAAGTTAGGGACCGCTAAGTCTTCTACATACTTCCAAACTTTACACTGATGAGAGTCCATGATCCTTGGCAGACTATTGAAGCCGACGGCCTGTCAACGACACATCTCCATACTGAGAACTAGAAGCAGCTGAATAGCTATAAGTGATTAGCAATGCTTATATTTCAAAAGTTAGGGAAATTATGAGCAAAATATCAACAAGACAATAATCTGTGAAATTCCTCGTAATCAACTATACTCTAAGAAAATAAATTGAATGAAGACTGGGAATAGCATTTATTGAGCATGTAACTATGTGTCAGGCATATTCATTTCGGTGTCAACCTTCAAAATACCCATGAGGCAGAAGAGGCTTGGCACAAACGCAAGGCCGGGTAGTGGTGGCAGAACCAAGATCTGTACAGCGGGTCTCTGTTTCTATACATCTCTACCATAACCCAGAGACG
>NW_011912483.1:0-1559 GCF_000151845.1 Pteropus vampyrus | reverse complement strand
TGCCTGGCCCCCGCTGAAGCCTCTATGTAAACTTGAGATTCTGGTGGGCGGACCGGTGTGGAGACCTGCTCCTCGCTGGGCGCCCGCCACAAGCCTTGGTGTAAGTTCCCTTGCTTATGAAATCGGCTCACGGGGCTGCAGCTCCTCGCCCTCCAGGTGCCGGCGGGATATGACCCTGCCTAGCAGCGCACATCAGGACGCTCCTCACTGCCTTTAAGGTGGCATTCCAGCGCCCCGTCTGGTCTACGACAGGTGTCATCTGGTCCCTGGCCGCTGCCCTTTTCAATACTCCAGTGCACTGGGCTTCCAGCCCCTCAGACACACTGGAATTTTTGTGGCCTTGGGGACCTTTCAACGAGCTCTCTGTCCTTCTGGTTTTATTTATGGCTTATTTCCCCAGTAGAGGCTTCTCTCACTCCTCACTCCACACCCAGCACCCCACATCACCCTGTTTGCCAGGTCCCTGATCTTTTCCTTCTTAGCCCATGTCAGCATTTGTAGTGATCTCTTTATTTGCTTCTTTGTCGGATGCCTGCATTCCTTCCCAGATCGTGAGCCTCTTTGAGGATAACTGTATGTCTCCTTCCCCACTGCATGCCCACAGCTCAACAGCTATTTAGTAAATGAATGAGTAAAATGTTATTATTATCCCCTTTTCACAGATGAGGAAACTGACATTCAGAGTGGCTGAATCATTTGCTCAAGGTCACACATTTGGAGAGCGAAAGGGCCTGGATGCAAACCCAGCAGTGTCTCTTGGGTCTAGCAGTCGAACTGCTGAGTCATATGGTAAGTGTATCTTTTTATAAGGGACTACAAACTGTTTTCCAAAGTTACTGTACCATTTTTGCATTCCCATCAGCAAGGTATGAAAGTTCTGGTTGCTTTATATCTTCGTCAGCACTTGATGTCGTCAGCCTTATTCATTTTCACCATTTTAGTGGGAGTGTCATGACATCTCACTGTGGTTTTAATTTGCATTTCGCTAATGATTAATGATGTTGAACATCTTTTGATGGGCTTAGTGGCCATTACATATCTCCTTCTGTGAAGAAAACCTAATTTGCTGGGAAGACAAATGGCTCAATCATGGAACAGGGTGGAAGCAAAGTGTGAGATGGGACAGAAGAAATCAGGCCAACTTGGGGGGTGGAAGGAGAGAGGGGAGTTGTAAAATTAAAATATAGTAGGAAGATTTGTCCACTGCTATTTCTCCAGTATTGAATCCGCCTGCCACGTACTAAGTATCCACTAAACATTTGTTGAATAAACGATAGCCCTATAATGTATTATCTGCGCAATGACTGCCATCCACTCCTTGCTGGGGGCATGAGTAGGGCAGCAGAATGGTCAGGGGCAGGTGCTATGGACTGAATGTGTCTCCTCAAAATTCATATGTTGAAACCCCAATCCCAATGTGGTGGTATTTGGAGGTGGGAATTTTGAGGACTAATCAGCTTAGATTAGGTCATGAAAGTGGGACCCTCATGTTGGGATTAGTGTCCTTGTAAAAAGAGGAGGAGGGATGTCTTCTGTGTGGGTGTGCGTGCGTGCACACA
>NW_011912482.1:0-1301 GCF_000151845.1 Pteropus vampyrus | reverse complement strand
AGAGAGAGAGAGAGAGAGAGAGAGAGAGAGAGAGAGAGAGAGAGAGAGAGGAGAAGGAGGGAGAAGAAAAGGAAGAAGAAGCAAGGGGCGGGGTTAAAAAGAAACAGCCCAATACTGATCACTTTTCAGGAAACTCAGAGTTCAGAGAATGTTTTGGGAAGTGCACATATTAATAAATGAGGGTCCCATGTATGGAAGAAAGACCCACATAAGTGGGTCTTCCATGCCCACCTAGTTGCAGGAAATTTCCAGGTGGTTCAGGAAACAGTTGATTAAGGTTTATAATGTTACCGTGAGCTCATTTATTCATTCATTCTTTAAGTTTGAAGGTCTTGGGTAACATTAGCATCTTTTTCTGTGGACTTCAACATTTGCATGTTTTAATGATAAATTTTCTGGTACTACAGCAGGCCAACGAACTGCATTTTGCAGTTGGAAGGGCTCCTCAGAGACCCTCAGCTTAGTGACAAGATAGCTATTCGTTCTACCATAAGACTCTGCCTGAAAGCCTTTGATCTCTGCTCCACTCCAGCCTGCCTTCCTCCTCTTCTTCTTCCTCCTCACCCTTCCCTCTCTCCATCCAGTAAAAACAAAACAAAACAAAACCCAGTACCTCTCAGGGGAAGCCTCAAAGCTTCTGTAGCGTCATCTCTGTGTACCGAATTCTTTGTAGATATGGTTTCCTATTCAAATATATTCTGAAAGGGCCACTCACAAGATCCAGTTTCTTCCCATCTCTCAAAGTTTTGTTCACTTCCCCTCCTCCCTGAAGCCTTCTATAACCACCCAATTTGGAAACAAATTGAGCAAAATTAGTGAAAACTACCAATAGATTCCTAAGTGGTGGACACAGGAGACCAGGTAAATTAGGCACAGCTCCTGCCCTCGAAGAACTCACAGCCTACCTGGGACAGAGAGAAGGTACAGAATTGAATAGCACGCATGGGCTGTACCCTCTGTTTATGAGTGCTGGAGGAGCCACCTTACTTCTGGGATTCTATAAAAAGGGATTCTAATTCTTTCACAATGTGCTCACAATTTTTCTGGGCCTCAATTCATTTGGTGTTGAACCAAATTTTTCATTTTAAAATTCCATTCTGTGGACCTGTGTTTGTGTTGCTTCTGTACGGGTGATCAGGTGAGAGGGAATATAAAATGTATGGGGGTTCCGGGTCTCCTGCTTCCAATTTCAGCCAGATCAGCTCCACTTTTTCCCCTACGATTTGTTATTAATTAATTAATTAATTAACATTTTATTTATTTTTTTTCCCCTCTCCTACCCCCCTCCCCTCTGGCAACCA
>NW_011912481.1:0-1942 GCF_000151845.1 Pteropus vampyrus | reverse complement strand
TGGCGTACTTTCTAAGGGTAAACCGAAGCAGGAAAAAAAAACAGTCTAATGGAAAGGAAGAATTGATTATACATCAATCTCCATTTTATTAGCTCCTCATCGGATATAGGCTATACAGTCTACAGGATACATGCCTCTCTCTTTTTCTTTTTCCCTTTGAAACGTAGATCTTCATAGATGTCATATAAAATAACCCACCTTCTCTTACCTTTTCCATATTTCAGTTAAAAAAAATCTTTGCAGTAAAAAGGTTGCATCTATCTCTTAATGAAATGTAGGTTGTTTATATTTGCATTGCATTAAATTTATGTCAGAGTTGAAATAATTGGGAAATACCAGGTCCACAAATATAGTTGATGCGAATATACGTTGTTGTAGCTTCAACTAAACAAACCACAACTAACCCACACACGTTTTATTAGTAGGAAATGTACTAATACCAATAATTAAAAGGCAAATGTAGGAGTAATAAAAAAAACGTGACATGCTAGAAGCACATTGATGATCCCCTAATACTGGAATTGTTACTGTTCATGGGCCTGTGTGTGTGGGAAGGGAAGGCCGCTTTCGCAAGCACTGCGTACAGTGTTTTCTTCGGCTTTATTGAGCTATCTTCGACAAGTAAAATTTATACATATTTAAAGTGTAAAAGAGATGATTTGGAATACTTATCCATCGTGATGTGATGACCGCAAGCGAGCAAATTAGCACATGTGGCACCTCGCGTAGCGACCGTTTTGTGTGTGTGTGTTTGTGTGGTAAGAACACTTGCGATCCACTATTAGCAAATTTTAAATATACAATATGGTATTATTAACTGTGAGCACCACGCTTTACATTAGAGCCTGTTCGTCTTACCGAAGGTCCACAAACGGCCATCTCTCTCTGCCCTCCAGGCCCCACAGCCACCATTCTGCTCTGTTTCTGTGACTTTGACTTGTTTCGATTCCACACCTAAGTGAGATAATACACTACCTCTGTCTGGCTTATTTCACTTAGCATGTTGTCCTCCAGGTTCGTCCGTTGGATTGTCACAAATGGTGGGGTTTTCTTCCTTTTCATAGCTGAATAATATTCCACCGCAAGTGCATACCACATTTTCTTTATTAATTCATTTGTCTGAACGTTTGGATTTTTCCAACTCTTCTTGGCTATTGTGAATAATTCTTTAATGAACAGGGTGGTGCATATATCTCTTTGAGACCCTGATTTCATTTCCACTGAATATATACATATCATTGGGATTGCTGAATTATATGATAGTGCTATTTTTAATTTTTTGAGGGACCTCCACCCTGTTTTCCAAAATGGCTATACCAGTTTACGTTTCAACTAATGGTGGGCAAGGATTCACTTTTCTTCACACCCTAGCCAAGATTTTATCTCTTGTCTTTTTGATAACAGCCATTCTACAAGCGTAAGGTGATTACTCACTGTGGTTTTGATTTGCATTTTCCTGATGATTAGTGACGTGGAACACCTTTTTATAAACCTATTATCCAGATATGTGTATATCTTCCTTGGAAAAACATCTGTTTAGGTCTTTTCCCATTTTTTTAATCGGATTATTTGGGTTTTATTTTTGCTAATGAGTTTTATGCGTTTCTTATATGTTTTGAATATTATTTCCTTATCAGATATGTGGTTTGCAAATGTTTTCTCCCATTCTGTGTGTTCTCTTTTGTTGATTCTTTCCTTTGCTATCTAGAAGCTTTTTAATTTTTTTTTATAGGTTTTTTTTTTGTTTGTTTGTTTTTGCTTTTGTTGCCTATACTTTTGATGTCATATCCAGGAAAAATCTTTCTGAACTCTTTCCTGGGGAGATGTCACCTCCTGTGACCCATATGTCCTTCTCTCCACAGAGTGCAGAAGGCTCACGTAGAAATCCTGTGTCTGGTGGATTTTTTCTTGAGTAAATGATGATGATGATGATGATGATGAT
>NW_011912480.1:0-3274 GCF_000151845.1 Pteropus vampyrus | reverse complement strand
CCCTGTGGGAATTATAATTTCACAAGCCAGTAGCACATAGGCTAATGAAATAAGCAAAATAAAGGAATAATGTATTCCAAACGAATGACAGATTAATCAAACTATTCTTCCAGGCAAGGGGAGATGAGAGGAATAGTCTAAATTTAACATGAGGTGTACCTTTTTATGCAAGTTAACATGTAGGAGAGTCGGGGTCCAGCCTAGAGCTGATTTCAAACACGTTGCTGGGGAACAAAGATGCCAGTGTTGGTGGCAAGCCGATCTCTTTCACAGGTCCAGCTATGTGGTTTGTAAACCCCTGTCTACCAGGGGTGCCTGCCAAGACAAGCTATTGCCCAAAGAGACTTCGGAGAGTTTTTAGGTTAGGAGGAGCCACCTTATCCAAACCAAAAGTCTCAATGGTGCTCACAGACTCTCAGTATTTATAGTTTAACTATCTCCCAGCCATAGTTGCTTCTCCATACATTTTTTTTTACTATATCTTTATTGAAGTATAGTCTTACAATATTATATTAGTTTCAAGTGTACAGCATAGTGATTCAATGATTATATACCTTGTGATCACCACGATAAGTTCAGTAACCACCTGTCACCGTGCAAAGTTATTACAATAATACCGTGGTGTGAGGTCTACGTGCCCTTATGCTCTGAGGCCCAGCTCCTCTGTGGAACCGTCAGGACTCCGGCTTGCACCCCTACTCTCCCTGCCCCTTTTTCATCTCCCTTCCTTCTCCAAGCTTCTGTGGAAATCATCCAAATCCTGGTTAGGTGCTGTCTCTTGCTCTCTCCTCAGCGGGTGTAGTCTCTGGAATCGGGCTTCTGTCTTGGATTTCTGTAGCTTCCTTGCGATTCAGTAAAGGCATGTTGACCCATCATGGGGATTCCTGGCAGGATGGCAAATCTGACTGTCCCAGGGGGAAGAAAGTAAGCAGATCTTGAAGGCACAGCTTCTGACTTGGTCATAAGCTCCTGGACTCTTGTCCGTTTTGGCTGTCGTAACACATGAGGTTGTCAGGAGGCTGAGTGGGTGGTGCTAAAGACAGCTGTGAAGATTAGCAACTGATTGGGCAGTGAGATCCAGACCTCTGGATTCAGGAGGAATTTATTGAGCTTAGTGACTAGAGTTGAGCAAAAGGAAAATACTGCCATGTCAGTATTTATTTTTAGTATCAAAGTACCAGTGGAACAAAGATGCCAGTGCTGGTGGCATGTATGCTACATTAACATGATGTGTGCTTAATTATCTCAATATTTTGTTTAAAAGTGTTTATACTGTATGAAATTAAAAAGACAATAAGACTGAGTGGTTCAGATGCACAAAGTTTGGACACACTACAGAATGTCAAGTAAAAACTTAAATTCATAAAAATTTAAATGCTAATCATACAAATTACTATTCCTATATAGGTTAATAGGTAAGTAAAATTTAAATTTTGTTCAAAATTAAAACTTACCTAAATGTACTAAATAAACTACATTTACTAAATTCAAAATTAAAACGTACTAAAATTTAAATGCAGTACTCTTAAATTATACATCAGTGATGAGGTTGACTTCAGGACATTTTCAACTTTTTTTCTGTGCTGAAAACTATGGAGTAGGGGGACGATGAGACCATTGAACTACAGCTCATTCCTCTTATTAATCTTTCATCTCCAAATCTCACCTGTCATTTGATAACTTTGAGGAAAAAAATTTTGGTGGGAGGGGAAGAGCAGAGAATGTAGTAGCCTTTTAATTGCTAGCGTGCTATGGTTTTTGGTTCAAAGACAGTATTTCCTGTTTGTCTTGGTGTTCTTTAGTTTCATCACTAATTTGGAAATTAGTTTTATCATTTCATTTCATCATTAGTTTCTTTGAACTGGAGTAAGAATTAGTCTTCAGAAAGAAGTTTTGCTTTATTGGTTGATTTTCTTTCTCTTCCTGAGGATTATGGAGAGAAAGAAAAAAGTCTAAATGAGGAAACCTTGGTATGGGTAAGTCTCAAATATAAATAGGCTAATGGGAGAAGCATATTATTCAGTTTTTTCATCTATAAAAGGTTAATAATGCCTAGTCTCCTCCTTATTCATGCCCCCAACCAACATTTGTATGGTGAATTAGTTTACAACATATTTCTGTGCATTGCTTCAGGTCTTTCAGGATATTTTAGACCTTGATCCCCAGGAATAAACACATTTTACACTGTGTCCCAATACAAAGTGGTGTGTGTGAATCACTTTGAAAAAAGTTTCATGAAACAGTACTTTTACTATCTGTGCTACATTCAAAAGTTTTCTGTTCTGTTTGATTCTTATTCTACTTTTTATGCAAACTTTTATTGAAGTGTAACATGCAGAAAAGTGTCCATATCATAAAAATACAGGATGACTTTTCGTAAAGTAAGCGCCTCTCCGCGCCTGCCCCCATCAGACAGCACATTACTGATACCTTGGAAGGCTCCATTGTGATCTCTTCCAGTCAGTTCTCTCTCTCAGAGGTAGTCCCTAGCCTGACTTCTGGCACCACATTTTATTTTTTGCTAGTTGTGATCCACTGAATCGATTTCAAGACCCAGTAGATCTCTACCCATGGCTCAAAAACCACAGCCTTATTTTATCTTCCTGATGCAGAACAGGGCCAATTTCCCCGGGGAGACCAAGCCCTGCACTGAAAGAAGAGGGCCCTTTGGCCGAGAGCATAGAAAGAATTAAACACACACACACCAAAGTTAGGGTCAAAAGGAAAGTTTATTAGAAAAAGGGCAGCACTGCACAAAGTGTGGTCTCCTCATAGGTGGAGAGTGAGAGGGAAGGGACCCTGAGTGTTCAGGGAATTCAGTTTATATGTCGTTCTCTAGTTCCTGCAAGTTATAGTTAAGATCTTTGTTTTACCCATTTCCTTTGTTATGGGCATATAGTGAGGAAGAATAAGAATCCGTGGAAAAGGTAAGAGGATGTAGTGGTGAAAAGCCTGCTGGCAGTTCCTAGCCTTTAACCCATGGGTTCCCTATGGTTTTAGCCATAGGGAATAAATGATTTCACTTTCTGTAGGGCACCACTTAAAGACTCTTTTCCTGTTTCCTTTTCACAGTGTGGGAAATGGGTTGTTAGCAATCCTAGTAGAAATGTTCCTTTATTTTGCTGGTGTCCTCCCGGCCTGGCTGCAGGGCTGATCAGCACACTGTAGTCTCTGAAAGTAGCTTGATTAACGTTATAGTTCTCTTGCCTCCTCCCTGCATCATCCCCAATACCCTTGAGATGGTAATTGTTTCTGTTTTATAGATGTAAAAGGC
>NW_011912479.1:0-1694 GCF_000151845.1 Pteropus vampyrus | reverse complement strand
GGGTGCCCTCTGGGCCATGTGCAGCTCTGGTCGGCCCACTGCTTCTCTGTCTGAGCTCAGAATGTAAGACGGATGACTCTTTGTGGGCCATTAGAGGCGGTCTGATGTCATCGTCTGTCCACGGATGGACTTGTTTCCCAGGCTGGCCTGAGAGCTAGCTGTCCGCCATGATGACTGGGAAATACAAACGGCTTCGCAGAGGCCGCAGCCTCATATTTCACAGGAAGAATTCAGACTCAGGCAAAAGTGTCTTTGAACCGTTCATCTTTTGATCAAGCAAGTTAGCTCTGAAACAGATGCATACACAGACACTGTTAATGGGTTTAAAAAAGAACTTTGAGTTATTGCGCACGCACACGCACACACACACACACTCACATAAACACTGCCCACCTTGGGATCTAGAACATTTCCGTCCCCCCAGAAGGCTCCCTTGCGCCTCTGCCCATCAATAACTCCCCTCCTACCCTGACCTAAGCCCTGCTCTGACTTCCATTACGATCGATTAGTTTCGCCTCTTCTGGAGCTTCATATAAATGGAATCAGCGTGCATGCTCTCACGTGTCTGGTTTCTTTCCCTCATCGTTATGTTTGTGAACTAGATCTGGAGTGTGGCAGTGGTTAGTGCTGTGTCATAGTACTGTGTTTGGTTAGTCTTAATGATTTTTCTCTAAGCAACATGGAGATCTGGGTGCCGTGTCTCCTTCGGCCCTGGATCTGCAGATCCCGGCACGGAGTTTGTCCAATAAATGAATGAATCATTGTTCTTCTTTCAGTGGACATTAGCCAGGACTGGGTCTGAGTCGCACGGCGTGTGGTCGCCATGTTTGTGGACCGCCTCTAGGTCATGCTGGGATTATCTATCCCGGACCAGGTAAAGACTCATGAAAGTTCAGTCCTTGGCCCCGCTTCCCGTTCTGTGCAGGGCGTGTTGCCTCCTCATGCAGGACCACGGCAGACCCCTACCTTGTTACAGTCCTGGTTCTGGGGTTGCTTGAGCACCCAGTGTGACCCCCTCAGTCTTCACCGTGGAGAAAAGGGCAGAGACATCCCTATATTAAGTAGTCTAAAGCAATGGATATGCTACAGAGGTGACAGGCTTAGGCCTGAGTGAGGAGACTGGATGCGAGAGACCTACTGTGTGACCACGACCTCACGACTACCCTCTCTGGGCCGTGCTTCCGTTATCTGGGCAAACAGTTTGGCTTTGTCCCATTTCGGGTTTTGTCGGGGCTTCCGCCCACTGTTGCCACAGGTGGCTGTGGGATCCTGCAGGACAGGACAGTGGGGCAGATGTTTCAGAATGTCCCTCCTCTGTTGGCCGCTGGGGTGAGCTGACAGGGTCCACAGCCCCCACCCCAGAATCACCCCTCCAGGCAGAAGCTGTTGCTCAGCCAGGCCTGCTGCTGATAAGACCGTCCCCCCTCCACCCCCCAGCGCTGCCCTGGCCCTTGTCTTTGATGGTGAAATGTGAAATCAGGAAGCGGCTATAGCTCTTGAGTGAAGTTGTATCGAAATGAATCCTTCAAGGCGAATGGGATCTTGATTTCTTTCTGTTGCGCGGTTGCTGTTTCCTGAGTGGAAACGTAAAAGATGACAGGGTGCTTTTCGTCGAAAACCAAGAAAGGGGGACGATGGAGTAAACGTTGGGTGGGAATGTTAAAACCGGGCCCTTTGTGGGGAGAAGGCCCCCC
>NW_011912478.1:0-2710 GCF_000151845.1 Pteropus vampyrus | reverse complement strand
GTGGAATCTTTAGGGTTCTCTATATATAGTATGTCATCGGCAAATAACTAGAGTTTTTCTTCTTCCTTTCCAATTCAGGTACCTTTTATTTCTCTTTCTTGTCTTATTGCTGTGGCTAAGACTTCCAACACAACGTTAAAGAGGAGTGGTGAAAGTGGGCATCCTTGTCTTGTTCCTGATCTTAAGGAAAATGCTTTTAGCCTTTCCCCATTGAGTATGATGTTAGCTGTGGGTTTCTCATATATGGCCTTTATTATGTTGAGGTATCTTCCCTCTATCCCCACTTTGCTGAGAGTTTTTATCATAAATGGATGCTGGATTTTCCGAATGATTCGTATATTTATATGATGGTGTGGTTTTTATCTTTTGATTTGTTAATGTGGTGTATTACATTTATTGATTTGTGGATATTGTACCAACCCTGCATCCCAGGAATTAATCCAACTTGATCATGGTGTATGATATTTTCAATGTGTTGCTGAATTCGGTTTACTAATATTTTGTTAAGGATTTTTGCATCAATGTTCATAAAAGATATCATTTTCTTTTTTTGTAATGTCTTTGTCTGGTTTTGGAATCAAGGTAATGGTGGCCTCATAAAAGGATTTAGGGAGCCTTCCCTCTTCTTGAATTTTTTGGGATAGTTTGAGAAGAATAGGTGATAATTCTTTGACTGTTTGGTAAAATTCACCTATGAAGCTACCTGGCCCAGGACTTTTATTTTTTGGGAGGTTTTTGATTACTGATTCTATTTCATTGGTAGTAATCAGACGGTTCAGATTTTCTGTTTCTTCATGACTCAGTCTTGGGAGATTGTATGTTTCTGGGAATGTGTCCATTTTTTCTTCCAGATTGTCCAATTTGTTGGCATATAATTGCTCGTTGTATTTTCTTACGATCCTTTATATTTCTCTGGAGTCCATAGTTATTTCTCCTCTTTCATTTCTGATTTTATTTGTTTGAGTCCTCTCTCTTTTTTCCTTGATGAGTCTGGCTAAGGGTCTGTCAATTTTGTTTATCCTTTCTAAGAACCAGCTCTTGGTTTCATTAATCTTTTGTATTGTTTTTCTAGACTCTATTTCATTTATTTCTGCTCTGATCTTTATTATTCTCTTCCTTCTAATCACTTTGGAATTTGTTTGGTGTTCTTTTTCTAGATTTTTTTAAGTGTAAGGTTAGATTGTTTATTTGAGCTTTTTCTTGTTTCTTGTGGTAGGCCTGTATTGCTATGAATTTCCCTCTTAGGACTGCTTTCACTGTGTCTCATATATTTTGAGTCATTGTGTTTTCATTTTCATTTATTTCTAGATATCTTTTGATTCCTTCCTTGATCTCATTGTTAACCCATTCATTGTTTAGTAGCATGTCATTTATCTTCCATGTGTTTGTGTGTTTTCCAGTTCTTTTTCTTGTAATCGATTTCTAGTTTCATATCATTGTGATCAGAGAAGATGGTTGGTATGATTTCAATCTTCTTAAGTTTACTGAGACTTGTTTTGTGTTTTAATATGTGGTCTATCCTGGAAATGTTCCATGTGTGCTTGAGAAGAATGTATATTTTGCTGCTTTGGCGTAAAATGCTCTGAAAATATTTATTAATTCCATCTGGTCTAGTGTGTCTTGTAGGCCCATTGTTTCCTTGTTGACTCTTTGCCTGGAAGATCTGTCCATTGGTGTCAATGGGGTGTTAAAGTCTCCTACTAAGAGTGTATTACTGTTGTTCTCTCCTTTTATGTCAGTCAATAATTGCTTTCTGTATGTAGGTGCTCCTATGTTGGGTGTGTATATGTTTACTAGGGTTATGTCCTCTTGATTTATCGATCCCTTTATCATTATATAATGCCTTTTTTTTTTGTCTCTTATTATAGCCTTTGTTTTAAAGTCTATTTTATCTGATGTAAGTATTGTTACCCCGGCTTTTTTTTTTTTTTTCATTTCTGTTTGCGCGAAATATCTTTTTCCATCCCTTTACTTTCAGTCTGTGAGTGTCGTTTGGTCTGAAGTGGGTCTCTTGTAGACAGCATATGCATGGGTCTTGTTTTCTTATCCATTCAGTTACCCTATGTCTTTTGATTGGAGCATTTAATCGGTTTACATTTAAAGTGATTACTGATAGATACATTGTTACTGTCATTTTGTTATTAGTATTTGTTATTTCTATTTTCTTTTTTACCCCTTCTCCTTTTACAGAAGTCTCTTTAACATTTCTTGTAATACTGGCTTGTTGGTGATGAATTCCTTAAGCTTTTATCTGTCTGGGAAGTTCTTTATCTCATCTTCCATTTTAATCAAAAGCCTTGCTGGGTAGAGAATCCGTGGTTGTAGATTCTTGTTTTTTCATAACTTTGAATATTTCTTGTCATTCCCTTCTAGCCTGCAAAGTTTCCATTGAAAAGTCAACAGACATTCTTATGGGGGTACCCTTGTAAGTAACCAGCTTCCTTTCTCTTGATGCTTGCAAGATTCTCTCTTTGTCCTTGACCTTTGGCATTTTAATTATGATGTGTCTTGGTGTAGGTCTGTTTGAATTCCTCTTGTTTGGAACTCTTTGTGCTTCCTGAACTTGTGTGTCTAATTCCTTTGCCAGGTTAGGGAAGTTTTCTGTCATTATTTCTTCAAACAGATTCTCAATCCCTTGCTCTCTCTCTCCCTCTTCAGGTACTCCTATGATTCAGATATTTTTACACTTCATATTGTCTCAGAGGTCTTT
>NW_011912477.1:0-2366 GCF_000151845.1 Pteropus vampyrus | reverse complement strand
AGGGAGGTGCAGGAGTATTACTGGTTGTGGGTGCCCCGGCAGGCGGCTCGTCAGGCTGGAAGAGGGAGAAGAGGTGGGCAGGGGCCAGGCTGCGGAGCTTGAACTTTGTTCTGGGGGTGGTGGTGGTAGGGAGCCATGGAAAGGTTTAGAGCAGGGGCGGTCGGATCAGAGCTGGAGCCAGAACTGGGGGAATGAGTCTGGAAGCCAGTAGCCCAGAAGATGGCTTGGGCCCTGGGCCCAGGCAGGAGAGGATGGAGCCTGGGTTAGGTCCAAGGCCAAGGGGATAAGGCAAAAATTCAGGAGGTAGAAAGAACAGAATATGGGGCTTGATGAGCTATGGGGGCGGGTGGGGTGTGGTGTTCAGAACAGGACCCAGTGCTCTGGCCTGGGGAACTAGGGGATGAAGAAGCCATCCCTGGGATGGGGACAGGAAAGAGGAGCAAGTTGGCGATGGTGACTGTTTGGGCAGAGATGAGCAAGGGGTCCTATGAGATGGACAAGGAGAACTATGACTCAGGCCAGTGGGTCTGGACCTTCTGGGAGGGTTCTAGGTTATGGGCTCCCTCCCCTATCACAGGCCCTGACTCAGAAGTCAGTTGTTGGGTGAATGAAGGCCTCTGAGTAAAGGTCACCCTCTACCCACCCCCTCGGGAAACTGCTTTCTTGTGCTTCTGCATTTTCCTTCTTTCCCCGCCTCCCTTCCTTCCCTGGCAGCATTAGAACATGTTTCATCATCTCTAAACACACACACACACAGACACACAGACACACAGACACAGACACACAGACACACAGACGCACAGACACGACACCCTGCATCGAGTTCCCTTGAATTACTTGTTATCCCTTTTACAGCGACAGTCTTGTGGTACCCACTGGCTCAGTCTCTTATCTTCCACTTCCTCCTCAACCCTCCACATCTGGCTGCCCACCTCCCTCGGCCCTGCAGCAGCTCTGAATAAGGTCATCAAGGACCCACCCACTCATTGCTGAGGCCTGAGGATAACATTTGGATCCTCATCTGACACAGACCTCTCCCTCCCGCTGGACATTTCCTTTGATTTATATCCTCTTCTTTCCTAGTTAGCTTCCTCCCTCTCCAACTGCTCCTTAAAACCCTCTGCTTTTCACTACCTGCTCTTTACTGGGGGCCATGGTCCTTGGGGCTTTCTGTGTCCCAGCCCTCTGCTCATCTCACTTGGCCCTTCCTTCATGGAAAGGTTCTAGACCCTCAACTCCAGTCAGAAGTGAGCACCCAGCTCATTGTCCTGCCTCCTAGATGTCTCCCTGGATTGTCTAAGACCTTTTGATCTTTCTCTGTGCAAACCAACCCTCGACATCCCCAGTCCCCCTCCTACAGACCTGAGCCTCCTCCCAGTAGAGACAGCCTCACTGTCTGCCTATTTCCCTGCCAGACCTGAGTGTCGTCATAGTCCCCTTGCTCTCCTGTCACCTCTGCTTCACCCTCAATAAGTCCTAGTCATCTAACCTCAGTTATGGCTCTGGGATCTGCTCTGCCCGTACTCCCATCCCGACCCTCATGGCCTTTTCCCCTGCTCGGGCCTTGTCTTCTCTACCCTCGGCCTCCTCCTTTGCCTCCAGGGCTCCAGTCTTGCTCTTTTCAGCCTATCCCTCAGTGTCCCAGCAAGCTCTTCAGTGCCTGTGCTGATCCCGTCCCTTGGATCCTGCTCCAAGCCTTCCTGTGGCTCCCACTGCCCTCCAGTTATAGGCCACATTGCACTCCAGGCTCTGCAGTGTCTGCTCCTGGTGACCATTCCAGGCCCCTCGGGCCATTCCCCACTTTGCACCTAACCTTCTGGCCAAGCCTTGCAGTCAGCTTCCATTGGCTCTCACCCACCACCTTGCATATTTCTTCTGCTTAGCAAACTCGTGCTCATCCTTTAAGATCAAGTTTGGAGTACCTCCTCTGTGAAGCCCTCCCTGACTACCACAGATGAAACCCGTGGGGGCTGTGACAGCCCGTGTCTGCATCTCTCTCTCCATCCTCCCTGCGTCCTTTGAGGGCAGGCTAGAAACCATCTCTGTTCCAAATCCAGGGCCTCCAAAAGGGCGAGGCCATGGAATTTTGGTCGAGGGACTTAGTGACTGTCACAGCTGGGCAGACATGGGGCTTCCAGAATTTAGGGTGACCAGTTTGTTTCTGGTGTCCTGTTAGCTTTGCTCCAGTTCTCTGGGGCGGTGGGGGGAGGTGCTGGGGTTGGGTTGGTAAGGAGAAGTAGCTGAGAACCTAGATTCCCCTGGGGCTCTCCCTGGATTAAGTCAGCGGGCAGTGGGTCTGTGTTATAGGAGAGTCCAGTGCCCTCCACACCCAAGAAACCAGGCTCACAGGCCCCTCTTTCCTCAGG
>NW_011912476.1:0-1221 GCF_000151845.1 Pteropus vampyrus | reverse complement strand
CTACCTTTGTCCCAGAGGGTCTAATCTCACTGGAGGAGTCTCTGTGTGAAGGATTTGGATACAGGACACATCCCTTACTTCTCTGGGCTTTTCCAAAAAGATGCTCGTTAATGATGTGTGACTTGTTCTCATGGTGATGATAATAAAACCTGTGATTACCTGCCCCCCGACTTGTGAAGGAGGGGCTAACAAAAGATCACAGGGTCAGAGAGAAGGCCTTGGGCTTGGGTAGCTATGTTAGGATGGCCCGGTCTCTGTTTATCGTGAAGGTTCTTCCAACATTATTGCTTTTGTTTATTGAAACCCAACCCCCCTGGCGCTCACCACCCTTGGCAATGGGCCCAGACCTGCCCAGGCCCCAGCCTGCCAGTCCTGGCCAAGAGGACTGGGGGTGAAGGGAGCGCTGGCCAGGCCCCATTCCAGGAGCCCTGCTTGCTTACAGCCTAAGGCACTAACCCCCCCTTCTTTACGTCTTGCTTACAAGACAGCATTTGGAGACAATTTCTCATCAGACCTTCTTATAAACATCCTCCTGGATGAAGCAAGCCCGAAGGAGCCCTTATTAGAAACACCTGCGCAAGACGGCAAGCCCGGTGAATGACAGTTTGCAGAGCTGCCACTGGCCCCGCTGCCAATCCTGGGGCTGGTAAAACGAATGAGATGGGAGATGGGGTGAGGGTTTGGGTGGGGTGCAGTCTCTTTTCTCCCCCTCCCCTCATCCCTAAGCTCTTACAGGGCCAGCATTGCTGAAGCAGTGCCCTTCTTGTTGCTGTGGGAGACTCAGGGGTGTCAGGAAGGCTCAGCGAAGGGGTATCTCTCATTAGCTGCTTCTCGTGGTGCCCAGAACTACCCCCACCAGTCACCACTCTATGTTAATCATTATCCTCTTCAGGTTCTCTAAGTAAGGTGACAGCCACACTTTGGCACAAACACATCTCCAGGAGTGTCAACATATTGAGCTTCTTAGCACATTAAATGAATGAGAATAGTCAAGACTTTCATTACTGTCCATGTTCGAGGGGAGATACCTGGGGAGAAGCAGAAAGGAGGCTCCCTACACTGAATTCCCAGCTGAGGGTAATCTTGACATGACAGCAAAGACACAGAAAAAGCAGTCACAGAGTCCAAAGGCCACATCTTCTACTATAAGTCATGTCAAGTCACCTACCCTGCTCCAACCAAACATTTTAGTAAATTCTTGTTTTGCTAAGACAAAGTATT
>NW_011912475.1:0-1321 GCF_000151845.1 Pteropus vampyrus | reverse complement strand
AATAATAATAATAATAATAATAATAATAATAATAATAATAATTCACCCAAGATCACACAGCCATTAAGTGGCAGAGCTGGGATTCCAAACTCGAGACCTGTCAGAATACCGCTCTCAGCTGCCACAGGTGATTCATGGGTATTGGAGTCAAGGTTATATCAACCAGAGTTCAGTGTAGGAAATAGAAACCTGTCTAGATATTTCAAGCAGCAAAGGATGAGGGAATTAGGTTTTTACAAACCTATTGGATGAACTAGAGGGCCGAAGGCTGTCAACAAATTTTTGAATTAAAAGTCACTCCCTGACACAATAATCCAGATTCTAGAAGACGATGGCTGCCATTCATAATTCTGGAGACTGTTGCTGTCACTATAACATTATTGTTGACACAGCCACTCTGCACCAGATACTTTACAATGGCGTACCAATTTTTTCTCTTTTTTTTTCTTTTTTTTCATTTCATCTCATTCTTTCCATTTTTGTTGCCTGTAGACCCACCACTAACATCAAATCTCTGCATCTTCCAGGTATGGTGGGCTGAATAGCGGTCCCAAAGATGCCCGCATTCCATTAAAAAATAAACTGTTTGTTTTCTGGGATAGCAGAACATTTATAGGAATTGACTCTGGTATAAATTTCCATTTGCTTATGTAGAGTACCTGACATTAGAGCCACCTCAGTGTAATAGCATGGAAAAGGAGCAGAATTTGTCACCCCTAAATATATCTCTTAAGCAAAAGGATTATTTTAGGCTGATTATTTTTAAGAAACATCAGACTTAGGAAAAGCTTTGAAAACAGAGTAGAAGTTACCCTTTTGCAAGAGTCATTTACGTTTATGAGAAAAATCTCCATTTGCAAGGGTGTCTTCCTCTCTGTACTAGGAAGAGAAGGGTGACTCTAAATCTCTAGAAACTCTTATCAATAGAGAAGGCAGAGACTTAAATATGCAAAATAACCTTATCCTTGTTTATTATGCTTTTTCCTGGTAACCTTCTATAGCCAGCTTCCCTCCCCACTCCTAATACCTCTTCTGTCTTTAGTTAGAGATGGTGTTTAAGGTGGTGGCTTGGGCCATTTTAGGGTGTTAGTTTTCTGGATGTCTCTAATGTATATAGGACATATACATGTTATTGAATTTCTGGGTTGTTTTTTTTTCTTGTTAGTCTGTCTTTTATGACAAAGGTAGGGGGTGGGGTCTCAGCCAAGAACCTAGAAGGGTGAAGGAAAAGAATTTTTCCTCCCTACAGCCTCCTTGTTTAATTGCTTTAACAATTCTAATCCCTGGGACCTGTAAATATTTACCTTACATAGCAAAGAGA
>NW_011912474.1:0-1074 GCF_000151845.1 Pteropus vampyrus | reverse complement strand
CCCTAAATCAACCTGAGGCCAGGTACCAGGTACTAGACATACAGTTATAGCCCAGAGCTGTAATGCTATATGAGGGAGGGTCCCCAGCCACATCTCAACTTTACAGATAAGGCAAGATCTGATCACTTGTTGAATCTCTTGGATAAATCTTTATTGTAAAAAAAGCATGGACAAATTTCCCATCAGTTGCATTCATTCTTTGCTATCTACATTTCAAAGTCTCAATACAGTTGAGGTGACACCAGATAGTACAAGACAGTCAAATTTAGCCATTGTCTCATGGGGGCAGATTGTTGTATTTGGATGTCTTTTTTAGAAATCAGATTAAACTTGTCATTACAGTGTTAACAGTGGCAGAACTTCTAAGGGCTACTGAAGCTGCATGACTTATTGTGAAAGAGACTAACCATTCAATATCTGAAACAAAAACTTTATTGCTCACTTTTTGTTTGTCTATTACTATGTAGCAAAAACACCCAAAACTTGGTTTAGAACAATTTATTATTTTTCTGTATGTAGAATGGGTGATTTTTCTGCTTCACTTGGCATTCACTGAAGTCTCTTACTGGGCTGGCTACATTTAGGCAACAATGGGTCTGGGCTGGAAGGTCTAAAAAAAAACCTTCACTCACATCTGGCACTATGGGGTTTCACCACCAGTAGCTTGAGTTTCTTCACAGCTGGGTGGTCTCAGTCAGACTAGTTAAACTTTTTGCATGATGGTTAGCTTCAAGAAGGAAAGTGGAAGCTGCCACACTTCCCAAAGGGTAGGTCCATAATTTCTGTCAGATTTCTATAAACCAAAGCAAGTCACAAGGCCAATCCAGACTCAAAGGGCAGGGAATTCGTCCACCTAAGAATGTCCAAACCTATAGACAATTTTTATGAATTCATTAGTTTATTTCAGCCAAACAGAAGACATGCCTGGAAGCAAGATCTCAATAGACAGAGAAAAATACTTCCCAGAATGACAGCTTAAAGTTTTATACATTTGGAATTAAGGAGGGTATGTAAAGGTTTACATGAATGTGGGAGAAAACAAAGCAGAAAAATCTCTATGATTGAATTACAGGA
>NW_011912473.1:0-1046 GCF_000151845.1 Pteropus vampyrus | reverse complement strand
CTATGATCAAGATGCTAAACACAGTAGTAGAATTTTTTTTATGTAGCCTTTACCAAAAAAAAAAAAATGTAAACCTTGAACAAATTAATATTCTATTAGTAGTAACAAAGAACTTTACTACAAGGCAAGATATGGTAGATGACAAAAAGAGCTATATCCAGTGTCCCAAGACAATGCTTCTCAAACTGTATTGTGTATACCAATCATTTGAGGAGACTGTTAAAATGAAAATTTCAATTCAGTAAGTCTGGGGTGGGGCCTGAGATTCTGCATTTCTAATAAGTTCCCCGGGTGATGAAGCTGGTCTGAGGTTTACCCTTTAAGTAGCAAAATTCTAGGATATTAAAATATGATATAAACAAGGTTTATAATTAGCTGTTATACATCTCCACATCTGTACTGGTTTCTTACATTCTGCCCATGTTCTGATTGGTCACTATCTGTGACAAACCTATTATTATGCTTATTGTTGAATATCACTCTGGATAAAATATTATTTTATTATTCACAGTGCTCTGGTGGACAGCATAGATGTCACATTTGGTTTTAAAGCAAATGCATCATGGAGTAAGTGGCATTTAAGAATGGTCTTGAGAGATTAGAAGGATTTTACTCATTTCTATTACTTGTCTAGGATACTCTGTCCTTTTCCAAACACCACGGTTACTGTTCGTTTGGAATATAAAGTGGCTTCTTAGGGCTCCCCTCTAAAACGGCAATCCTTGGAGCCTTTAAAAATAGACAACTTCATTGGAAGAATAATGTCTTAAGTGCCGTTCCCATGTTCTAAGGGCTTCATTGTTGTCATTTCTGGTCTTGCAATAAAATGAACAATAAAAAAAGTACAGAGGCATCCTCTCTCTTACAGGCAAAACCCTGGCTCCCTCCAAGCTGAGGCCAGTCCATATGTGTGAATTGGATGCCAATTTTTTATTTAAAAAATCTCAATCTCCAGCTTGAAAAATTGGGAAATCATCTGCCCAGAGCCCAAATTCCCACTCGGAAGCAATCAGCTGGAACAGCATAATCAGACTGCTGCATGTGGG
>NW_011912472.1:0-2355 GCF_000151845.1 Pteropus vampyrus | reverse complement strand
CTAGGCAATTTCAGTAAAAAGTCTTTCTCTCCTTTCCTATTCCCTACTCCCTCTCTCTGAATCCCTTACTTACCTCACACGTCCTCGGACCCAAATATGAAGCCCAGTCACGATAAATGGATTAATATGTGGATGTCTATATACCTGACTTAAGTGTGCTTTAGATAAAACCACTGCCACACGGCTGCACTGTTGCTGCTCAAATTCACATCCCTTCTTTCTATTCTTTTTCTAAAGTTTTGGTGCAGTTTTTATCATGTGAGTCCCTTGTTTGAAAATTCGCAGTCTGCTTTGTGTCATATCCCACGTCTCGCCCAGTGTAGACCTGAAGCTGAGATGGGATGGGTTCTAGCCCAAGAAGGGCTCATGGGGGCGACAAAAATGCTCTGAGATTTGTGTTTCTGAGATGCAAGGCCAGGCCAGCTGCGGAGGGCGGGAGACGCCGCGCCTGCCCTTGTCAGCAGGCCAAAGACAATGGGCTCATGTGTAAACACCAGTGACAGTGAGACAGGGAGTTGTGGGCAGACGGAGGAAACGGAAAGCCACCAAAAGCACGCATGCCGCAGCTCCCCATCGATCTGACGCGCCGTGCGAGATCACGGGGGAGAGAGGCAGGGGAGAGCTCTTGCTCGGACGAATGATACGCTACCATAGCATGTGATTTCGCTTCGAAAGGACCTGTGAGAAAGAAAACATTTAACAGTGTGCCTTCTCAATAACCCCCAGATTAATATTAGAAACAAAGGGTGATGTGCAAAGAGTCTGAATTTTAACATTAATAAAATTAAATGGGAATTTGATTATGCCGTGGTATAGCCACGCATCATGTTCTCAAGCATAACTTTTGCAAATCTGTTAATTCCACCGGTGATGAGTTATGTGCATTTCAGCACATCTTGCTGCCTTTTGAAATCTAGTACAATCAAGATGTTAGATTGGAAGTTATTTTCTGGTTATTAAGATGTGTTTCAATCCTCATCTTTAATCAACTGAATAATCGCAAGATGGCTTTGATAAGCACAGGAGTGTGTGTGTGTGTGTGTGTGTGTGTGTGTGTGTGTGCGCGCGCGTGCGCGCGCGTGCACGTGCGTGTGTTGCACACCCCGAACTGATGTGCTGTCACTCTCCTCTGGGTCTCAGGATGTACCCTCCGGTAGATGTTATTAAGAAGAAATCTGTGTTGAGTTCCATTCATTTAAAAAACGGGGAGGTGGTGGGGGTGAAATGGCTCTTTGCATCCGTAAATCCTGGCAGGGACCCCCGAGGCTTGGCCCCTCCTGTCAGTCTATACTGGAAGGCGGAACTCAGCCAGGCGGAGGAAACACGGCCTGTTTGGTAGATAACGCCTGGCTGCCCTCTGACCCGCGGGTTAAACTGCTGTCTGGAAGCTGAGTTCCAGGGAGAGGGAGCTGCCAGTTATCTGTCAGTCGCCAGGGCCTGGAATGCATCACAGGGAGGCACGAAGACGAGCTCTCCCTCGTGACCTCTCCCAGGCCCCCTCTGCTGCCGCTCCGAGGCCACCAACGCCACCATATGCAGTTGAGGGAGTTGCCCGATTACCCAGGAGCCCACGCCTTCCCTGGTCATTCCAGGGAAAGTCAGTGAGCTAACGCGTTTGCAGAGCATTGCATCTCAGGCCTTCGTGAGCTTATCTAAGCCGAGAGCGGGGTGGTGCATTTCCCCAAAGTCCTGCTGTCACCTTGAAGAGCGCTGCAGTCCCGTGATTTAAATGACTGGTGTGAGGCACCTTTACCAGGAACCTCAGTGACGAGAAGAGGGATAGGAAGGAAACAGTAGTTTTCTGTGTCAGTCACTACTAGGCTCTACATAAAGGGAAAGCCATTTGGCAGAGAGTAGCAGAGATAGTGAGACAGGGAGAGACAGACAAAGAGACATATACACCACAAAAATGAAAAAGAGAGAGAAAGAGAAAGGCAGAGAAAGAGACAGAGACAGAGACAGAGACAAAGCAAGGAAAACAGAGACCTAGAGAGAGAAATACGTAGACACAAACAGAGCGAAACAGAGACAGACATAGATACAAAGATACATTGAGAGACAGAGAGAGACACAGACATACAAAGAGCACAAGAAAGACAGGGACAGAGAGAGAGAGAGTGACAGACAGACAGACTGACTCATGCAGAATGTAAGAGAGGCAGAGACAGAGAGTGAGGCAGAGAAATAGAAAAGCAGGGGAAGGGCCAGAGACAGACTGCCAGACCGGAAGAGACAGACAGACAGTCGGAGACTGCAGAGCTCATTCATTCACTCACTCACTCATTCTACAAATATTTATTGAGAACCTGCCACATTCTAAGACTTTCTTTAGACACCGGGCACAAATCAATGAAA
>NW_011912471.1:0-2405 GCF_000151845.1 Pteropus vampyrus | reverse complement strand
CTTGGGATTCTTTTCCCCTAGTGAGAAATGAAGTGAATGATATGTGGCTTATTAAAGAGCTGCCTGTGATTTTGGACTTTTATCCTTAAAGCTTGACTCTGCTCAAAGAATGGACAGCTGTCTAACTGCACATCCTTCCCTCCTGGTCATTCCTGGGTCCTCGCCCTCTGGCTTCTCTTCCCATCAGTCCATGAAGCTCACTCCCACTAGTGTAACCAATGAACTTGACATTCTAGAGTCAGAGACTATATGTCGATTGACTTGCATTACCCACTAGATTTGGGAATACCTTGAGGAGGCTTAACACCATCCAAAATGCTTTCAAATGAGCATATTTTCTGATTTATCTAAAATTCATTCAACTCTTTTCCTCAAATAATTACATAATTTGCCAAATTTAAACTCTAGTGCCTTCCCAGGAAGGAACATGACTGGTGAGAAAAGCCACAAGCAAGTTACTTTTATGGCCATCCTTATAGCTTCAGGGCTAAGCAAACTTGACCATCAGACCTAGCTAACCCAGTGCCTGTTTTTGTAAATAAAATTTTATTGGAATGCAGCCCCACCCATTTATTTATGTATTGCCTCTGTCTGCTATCACACTACACTGACAGAACTGAGTAGCTACAACAGAGACTAAATGGACCATAATACATATAATTTTTACTATCTGGCCCTTTACAGAGTTGGCCTGTAGGGAGGTTGCTTGCCTGTATTGTATAGTAGCAGGAAGCTCTTTATCATAGAAATGTTGAGGGGCTACTTATTATTTTAATCAAATTGCCATGATTTGGTCTGCCTGAGGCAAGAAAGACTTTCTTTTGTTTACAGAATGTTTAACACCGTCCAGTATCAACCTGGCTTCTCCCTCGGTTAATTCCCACTTAATTTTACTTTTATTGGTGGGTTTTGCTCTTTTCCTCAGGATTTTAGTCCTTCTCATTCTCTCCCCTGAGCTCTCTCTCAGTGGATGCACTGTGTCTTTTGTGCATCTCTGGTAACCCCACAAGCGGCGCTGGTTTTGGGGGGCATTATTATGGAATCATTTTACAGAATAAAAGATTCCTTTGTCTAAGGCCTTCATTTCCTGTCCAATTTACTATCATCAAACCCAATCATTGTTTATGAAAAATTTTTTGCACCTTATTGCAACATCTGGGTCTTTTTGTTTTTCATTTTGTTTATGATTATAATTGCAAAGTATAGATTTTATAGAAAATTTAAAAAATACAGAAAAGTGTTTAAAAGAAAAAAGTCATACTCATATTTTGATGTCTTATTTCATCTCCTTTCTTAGATATTTTTTAAAAATTGGTCTCATGGCAAAGATGCCATTGTATAGGCCTTTAAAAAGTTGAAATATAATTGACATGTAATGTTTATTAATTTCAAATGTACAACATAATGATTCAGTATTTGTATATATTGTGAAACGATCACCACGATAAGTATAGCTACCGTCTATTACTACACAGTTAAAAATTTTTTCTCATGATAAGCACTTTTAAGATTTATTCTCTTAGCGACTTTCAACTATACAACACAGTATTGTTGACTATAGTTTTTTAACTGGAAGTTTGTATCTTTTGATGATCTCCACTTCTCTTTCTCATTCTCCAAAGCATCACTACCACAAAGCTGTGGTGTCATAGAATTTAATTTGGGGAAATAGAAAGAGGGATCTTGGTATTTATAAGCACACAAAACAATTAAAAATTTAGTAGGAGATGTCATTAAACTTCCTGGTCCATCCCTGGTCCCAGGGAATTCCTCCCTGATTGTCTTTTTGTTTAATCTCTGACTTTTCCAGGTGTTGACACGTTCATTTTTTCCTTTTCCTCTAGAACAAGTTTCTTAGATTCAGCCCTATTGATGTGTTGGGCAGGATAATGCCTTGTGCACAGGACCAGCCATCTGTGCATTGCAGGTTGTCTAATAGCATCCCTTGCCTCTAACTGCTAGATGCCAGTTATCACCTCTTCCTCCAGTTGTAACAACTGAAAATGTCTCCAGATAACGCCAATGTTCCCTAGGGTCAACTCACACCTGGTTGAGAACCACTGTTCTAGAATTATCTTTCCCTATGTCCCGCCTTTTCATTCTTGAGGCTCCAGACTCCTTACTTTGTCACATGCCAAAAAAAAAAAAAAAAGACTAAAAAAAATTCTTGACCAATGTACTGTATACTTGAAACTAATGAAAATTTAATAAATAAATAAATAAATAAATAGATAGATAGTTCTTGATACTTTGTTATGTAGAGCAATTTAATTTCTAACCTTGATCTCATATTAGGCTCCTGCCTTAACATTTAGAGTCTAAAGAAATTTCACAGAGGTGTTTATTTTGACTAAACACAAAAGCCATCTGTTGAGCCGCTATCCTTAGCAATACAAAGAATGTGC
>NW_011912470.1:0-2549 GCF_000151845.1 Pteropus vampyrus | reverse complement strand
TGATGATTTCTTTTGCTGAGCAGAAGCTTTTTAGTTTGATGTAGTCCCATTCATTTATTTTTGCTTTTACTTCCCTTGCATTTGAGGTCAAATTCACAAAATCTTCTTTAAGTCCAAGGTCCCTGAGTTTAGTACCTATGTTTCCTTCTATGCAATTTATTGTTTCAAGCTTTATAGTCAGGTCCGTAATTTATTTTGAGTTTATTTTGGTGTATGGTGATAGACAACAGTCTAGTTTCATTCTTTTGCAGGTGGATATCCAGTTTCCCCAATACCATTTATTGAGGAGGCTTTCCTTTCTCCACTATATGTTTTTGGCTCTTTTGTCAAAAATTATTTGCCAATATATATGAGTATATTTCTGGGTTCTCGATTTTGTTCCAATAGCTTGTGTGTCTATTTTTCTGCCAATATCACGCTGTTTTGATTATTGTCGCTTTGTAGTATAATTTGAAGTCAGGCAGAGTGATGCCTCCAGCCTTGTTCTTTTTTCTAAGGATGGCTTTGGCAATTTGGAGTCTTTTGTGCTTCCATAAAATTCTGATGACTTTTTATTCTATTTCTTTAAAAAATGCCAATGGAATTTTGAAGGGGATTGCATTAAATCTGTATAATCTTTTAGGTAATATGGTCATTTTAACTATGTTGGTTCTTCCAATTCAAGAACACATGCTATCTTTCCCTTTCTTTGTATCTTCTTCAATTTCTTTCAATAAGGTCTTATAGTTTTCATTATATAGGACTTTCACGTGTTTCGTTAGATTTATTTTTAGGTATTTTATTCTTTTTGTTGCAATTGCAGAAAAAATTATTTTTACCACTTCTTTTTCTGACAATTCATTATTAGAGTACAGAAATGCTATGGATTTTGAACATTGATTATGTATCCAGAAACTTTATTGTATTTTCTGTTCTTTCTAGTAGTGTTCTTGTGGAGTCTTTAGGGTTTTCGACATAGAGAATCAAGTCATCTGCAAATAGCAACAGTTTGATTTCTTCATTTCCTATTTGGCTGCTTTTTATATCTTTCTCTTGCCTGTTTGTACTCGTTAGGACCTCCAGTGTTATATTGAATAACAGTGGCAATAGTGGAGAGCCTTGCCTTGTTCCTGACAGCCTTTATTATATTAAAGTACTTTCCTCGAATATTGATTTTATTAAGTGTTTTGATCATAAATAAATGCTGTATCTTGTTGAAGGCTTTTTCTATATCTATTGATATGATCATATAATTCTTATTTTAAATTTGTTTTTGTGTTGTATCACCTTAATTGATTTTATATGTTGAACTATCCCTGTGCCCCTAGAATGAAGCCTACTTGATCATTTGACTAGTTATGCTTGGCCCTTTGTAGATTCAGCTTGCAAATTTCCTCCCAAAAAAGCCTGCTGAGATTTAAATGGGATTGCACTGAATACATAGATCACATCAGAAGTGATGTCATACTAATATTGAGTCTTCGAATCAATAATTATAATATATTCATTCATTTCAGATTTATTTAATATCTCAGTAATATTTTATATTTTTTTCATAAAGGTAGGCTTTGTGACATTTATTTTTAGTTATCAAAATTTTTAATATTATTACAAAAGGTATCACTTAATTTTTTTGAGATAATTGTTGCTAAAATATAGAAATGTTCTTGAGTTTTACAAAATCACTACATTGAGTTATTAACTGTAATAGTCAATCTGAACATTATTTTGTGTTTTACGTATATACACATATGACATATATAAGTACTATCTGAATTAATCTTTTTCAATTCTTATCACTTTTTTATTTTTTATCTTGCTTTATGGCAAAAAAAAAAAAAGGTCTCCAGTACAATATCAAATATAAGTTGCAGGAGTAAGCATACATCTCTCAATGCTAATTTTAGGAGGAAAGTTTTCACTATTTAATTATTAATTAGAATGTTTATTACTGATTTTTAGCGGATATCCTCTATGAGATTAAAGTTTTCTTCTCTTCATAGCCTGCAATGAGATTTTGTTTTATCTCAATGAATATTGATGTTATGGAATATTTTTCTGCTTCTACTAGAATAATATAATTTTTTCATCTTTATTATTTTATGTTGATTTTAATATATTAAACCAACCTGGAATTCTTGGAATAGATCCAAGTTGGTCATGATTTCATATACTACTAGAATCATTTTGTACATATTTTAATTAGTACTTTCAAGTCTTTATTCATGAGAGAAATTGAGTTGAAATTTTCCTTTCTGGATTTTGCTATCAAGATTATGCTGGCTTCATAATATAAGTTGAAATCCAAAGTGAGTAGAAGAAAGGAAATAATAAAGATCAGAGCAAAGATAAACAAAATAAAGTCTAGAAAAACAATACAAAAGATGAATGAAACCAAGAGCTGGTTCTTTGAAAGGATAAACAAAATTGATAAACCTTTATCATCAGGAAAAAAACGAGAGAAGACACAAAATATAAAAATATAAAATATAAAATATAAAATCAGAAATAAAAGAGGAGAAGTAACTACGGACTCCACAGAAATACAAAGGATTATAAGAAAATACTAC
>NW_011912469.1:0-1859 GCF_000151845.1 Pteropus vampyrus | reverse complement strand
ATTTGAAGAGGTATAACCAAAGTTAATGTATGGACAATTAATATCCAAAACTTTAGAGAACATGAATGAATTACTGATAAACCGGAATTACCCATTCTCATATTGTACATCCACCCTAGGAGGAGTCAAGGATGGTGCCCCCTAAAACCCCACAGAGGCTGCATGTCGCATAGAGAAAGGGAAGGCTGAGCCAGGAGCACCCAGACTCTGCATTCATTCTCACTTGAAAACAAACACCCTGTCCTTTCATCAACTACATTCACCTTCTAGAAAACTCTGAATAACAAAGCTCCTCCAAAAGTTTCTCATGGGTATTAGAACCTAATTCCTTCAGATAGTATGTCCCCTTGGACTTAGCACTGGACTGAGCTCAGGCTTGAAAAGGAATTGATTGGGCTAAGTGTGAAAACTACCTAAATATGTATGAGAATCCACTTCCTGACCATGTATTTCCTTCTCAAAGAATTAGAGAAAAATACAAGAGAGAAAGAGACAGACTATGTTGACAGTAAGTATTTGTGTGGTGAATTAAACATATAAAGTGTTCACACATCACCTCTTTTAACCCTTACAGCCTCTTTTGAGTAAATGTGATCAGCTGTCATCAGCAGATGTTAGGGGAGCAAGTAGTAGGCTACCTGTGAGAGGAATATCGAGGTCTCAGTTTCAGGCCTTTCAGTGGTGTCTTCTCAGACACTATACTCCCTTACATGGAGCAGCCCAGTGAGAACAGGGAGGTTCTGCTGTGGGCAGAGCATGAAGTCTGAGAGACCTTCATTTTGCAGGCCAGGTGGTTTGTTTCTTGCTTCTTTCTGTCTTTGCCCTTTATCTAGCATTTTCCTTTCACTCTTTTTCACCCACTTCAGATTTGAGCATCAAAAGACCCAGGAAACAGTAAAAAGAAAATGAGACAGAATTAACCTATTCTAAATATAACTACTGTGAAGAAATTCATAAACTAATTTTTAAGAACTAGACAAATTTCCAGTCTTTGAAATAGGTTCCATTGGAATTCCAGAATGAAACTAGGGGAAGCCACCCTCCTCCTACTAATTCTTACAGTTGAAAGAAGGCTGATTTGTCTGTGAAGCAAACAAATACTTGAAAGATTTCCTCACTCAGTTCTCACCCCAGACCAAATTAGAAAAAAGAAAAAGGACCCCTCATACACTACTGGTGGGAATGTAAACTGGTACAGCCACTATGGAAAACAGTATAAATTTTATTCAAAAAATTAAGAATATAATTACCATATGACCCAGCAATCCCTCTTCTGGGTATCTACCCCCCAAATTTGAAACCATTCCTGGTGGCCAAGACATGGAAACAACCTAAGTGTCCTTCAACAGATGACTGGATAAAGATATGATACATATATATGATGGAATATTACTCAGCCATAAGAAAAGACGAAATACTGCTATTTGCAACAACATGAATGGATCTTGAGACTATCATGCTAAGAAAAATAAGTCAGACAGAAAAAGTTGAGAACCACATGATTTCACTCATATGTGGGATATAAAACTGAAAGCGACAAACAAGACAATCAAAACTCACAGACACAGACAACAGTTCAGCACTTAACAAAGAGAAAAGGGGAGGGAGGAGGTAGAGAAGGGTAAAAGGGGTCAAATATATGGTGTCAGAAGGAGATATGAGTTTGGGTGGTGAACACAATGCAATATATTATATAATGCAAGATGTTGTATTATTGAATTGTATACTTGAAACCTATATAATTTTATTAACCAATGTCACTCTGATAAATTTAATTTAAAAAAGAAAACTTTTAATTCCTCAGCTTCACTTTCCTTGTTTGCCTATACTCCTACTCTTGGCAGTTGAAGGAGAGGTAA
>NW_011912468.1:0-2207 GCF_000151845.1 Pteropus vampyrus | reverse complement strand
GAGACAGAGAAATGCTGCTTCCTTACAACTACCTCATCCCTGATTCCAAACTGCACCTAAAATCCAGAAACTATGAGATGACCAGTTTCCTGTCAATAATGCTTTTTAAAAATTGCTTAAGCTAGTTTTAATTAGACTCTGATACAAGACAAAAAACCACTAAGTGGCTATTCACTACTCATAGCTAAAGTTTTTCTCCCAGAAAACTCTCCTAGAAAAAGACCTTTCTCTCCCAGAAAAAAAGCCATTGGCCCTGTAGAGGACCCTGGTAAATGAGGAGAGGTGAGTTAAGTGTTTAAAACTATTTTATGCCCCTTTTTAAGAGTCAAGTTGTTTATGTTTTGCACAGCGCACAATAGATTTTCAGTTGCTCTCCGTGATCCCTGCCTTCTGGTATCTGTGCTTTTGTGAAACCCCCCTCACCTGGAATGATGGTGGGACCTGGAACTCGCTTCTAACCAGTGGATTGAGGTATGGGTTAGGGTGATAACCAGTCTTGCTAAAGTATCTAGCTCTCTCATATTGACCTTGAAAATGCAACTTGCCATGTTGGAAGAGGGCCATTTGACAGAGAACTGCAACTGGCCTCTGATAGCTGAAACCAGCCCCTGGCCAAAATTCAGCAAGAAGCTGACATATGTCCTTCAACCTCAAAGGAGTGAATTCTGCAAACAATTTGATTAGGCTTGGAAGTAGTTTCTTCTTTTCTGGCCTCCGGAAGAGACTGCATCTTGAGGATACCTTGATGATAGCCTGTGAGACTCTGAGAATTTACCTAATTTGTGTCAAGACTTCTGACTCACAGAACTGAGATAATTAATATGTATTATATTAATCTTCTAAATATTTGATAATGTTACACAGTGATAGAAAAATAATACACGTAAGAGTAGACTAACAATTCAAACAATAATATTAGAATTTGACTGTGACTTGGGTCATTGCAGAGGGATATTATAGAGGTGTTCTAAGGTTAGTGCCCTAATTTTTCTTCATTAATCCCTATGGTTAACTCTAGGTGTCATCTTTTCAAGATGGAGATTTGAAGCCACAATTAATTTTTAAAGAAGATATTTGCTCATCTTGGCTCTAAAGCTTTTCTCTTGAGCACTACCCTGAAAAAGTGAAAGATTTGGGGGAGGGGGCAGAGAACAAACTAAAAAACAAACAAAAAAAATTTGTTCTTCCTACAGTAGAGATCACTAACTAATTTAAAAACTAAATCACCAGGCCTGGTTAGATGATTTGTAAATAATAGCAGTGATGAAGGATACAAAAGAAACAAACTGTCCAGTTAAGTGTCCACTCATTCAGTTGATTCTAATTGTAATACTTTTGATTTGTCAGGAGTGGAAGTGTTACAGGAGATATGCTTTAAACTTTTATGACTTCTTAAACTGAACACAATGAAAATAATGGCTGACTTTTTCTAGAGGACTTCATTATATCAGAAGATGAAATTACATAATTGCAGCCTTTGTATGCTTCTTATTAGAAGTGGTACTGAAGTTCCACTGATATGAGTTCCAATTTCAGCTTTGTGCTTTATCACCTGTGGAAAACTGGGTGAGCTATATAATTCCATTAAACACTTAACACACCTATGTAGTGTTAGCAATTCTTAAATCATGATCTTGTTACAAACCTTGAAAGTGAGGACATATATTGATTAGAAACAAGACTTTTGACATCAAACAACCCTCATTTGATTTAAAGCTCTAACTTTTGTGAGTTATACCCACGAGTGACTGCTTTAACCATGCCAAGCCTCACCTTGTCATGTCCTGCTGGTTCCCTGAATAACACACACTTAGAAGAGTATCTCTCATGCAATAAATCAATAAGTAAATGTTATCGATTATTAGAGAAATTGCAGAGGTGAAAGTGGTGTCTTTTCTGATAGGTACATCAATCATTATAAGAACAAACAAACATGAACTCTTCTAGAGCAAGATTATAATTCAGACTTAAGAAGAACCAGAACTTCTATTTCATTTTAAAAACAGTGCCTAGGAAGATTACTGCTTATAAAAAGCAAGACAAACATAAATAATTAACACCTGCAGTAAATATCTGACTGAAAAAGCAATAAGTACTTGGTTACACTTAGAGTTTTTTAAATACATGAGGAAAAAATAGAATAAACTATGAATTGTTTTGAAAAACAACATGCAAAATTAACACTCGAGTAGGGTCAGTTCTTTTAA
>NW_011912467.1:0-2615 GCF_000151845.1 Pteropus vampyrus | reverse complement strand
GAATTCTAAAGATTTTATGACCCTTCACTCCATCCACCAACCCACGTTTTCTGGAGAATGGATACATAAATCACCTAGAGATTATTATAATTCATGAAGTTTAGTGATGGGAAGTGACATAGGAATTAGACTTCTTGATTCATTAAATCAGATTGAATCCTTGAGTATCTAATACTTTGATCTGACACTAATAATAATGATAATAGTAAATGTATTATATGCTTATTATGTGTAGACACTGCTGAGGGCTTTCATGGATTAGCTCATTTAACCCTCACAACCACTCCAAATTGTATGTACTATTATTACATATTTTTACAGAAAAGGGCTCTGAGACTTAGAGAAGTTAAATAGTTCATGGCCAAGTAATGATCTGAACCCTGTAGGACTCAAAGACCTGCTGTTAGCTGAAGGGAGAGGCGGAAGCTGTTTAGTAACAGTGGGTTGCGAGGTGGGAGATGTTTCCCTCAGCAGGGCCTATGCTGAGGACATACTCTTAATTTTGGAATGTCTGGCGTGCCAGCAGGGCCACATCCTTGAAGACCAGCATTAATGGGCTAAAAATGTTAGGAAACCAAAAGCTACCTCTCAAGTCACTAGCCGCAGATTAGACTGTGAAGGAGTTCTTTCTGTGCAAAGAAAAATCTGAGGTATACACCATCTGGTTTTGACAAAAATAAAGGGAAGAAAGGGAGGAGCCCTGCTTTTTGTTCTACATACCTGAGCTCTCCATAAACAGAGCTGGGGGGGTGGGGGAAGGGCAGGAGATAGGAATTGCAACAAAGGAGTCAGTTATAGACAGTCGCTGATTTAACAGTGGTTCACTTTATGATTTTTCAACTTTATGATTGTGTGAAAGAGATATGCATTCCATCTTTTCCTGAGAGAGCAACACGTGGTAAGGTATACTCTGGAGGTGCTGGGCAGTGGCAGCACCTGCAGCTCCCCACCAGCCAAGTGATCACGTGAGTAAACAACCAATACTCTACAGCAGGGGTCCCCAACCCCTGGGCCGTGGACCACTGCTGGTCAGGGCCTGTTAGGAACAAGGCCACACAGTAGGAGGTGAGCTGTGGGCCAGCGAGCGAAGCTTCATCTGTATTTGCAGCCGCTCCCCAGCGCCAGCATCACAGCCTCAGCTCCACCTCAGATCATCAGGCATCAGATTCTCATAGGAACACTGGTCCCTGGTGCCAACTGGACCGCTACCCTACAGTATGTTCGTTATGTTGGATGATTTAGCCCAACTCTAGGCTAACGTGTGTTCTGAGCACGTTTACGGTAGGCTAGGCTAAGCTATGGTATTTGGCAGATTAGGTGTATTAAATGCATTTTCAACGTACGATATTTTAAACTTATAATAAGTCTACAAGGACACACGTAACCCCTTTGTAAGTCAAGGAGCTTCTGTCCACAGAGCAGCATCATTAGAGAGACTGTGAGATGTGACCACAGCGCAGTTATGAATGTTATGTTCTGGCTGGGAACATGGTGAAACACGGCTGAGATAGCTGCAGTAAAAACTGTTCAGAAAAGAAGAAACACAGCAGTCACTGCTCCATGACAAAGACAATACCTCGCAGGGCGGATATGATAAGGACTCCCTGCCCTGGTGGTGTGTGTGTAGTCCTTTAAGTAGCCCTTGGTCAGGTTCTCCATGAGGAATCCCTTGTCTGTGTTCTCCGAGGCCTCTGGATCCATCTTCAGCAGAGTGTTCATACCCTTATGGTCACACCCGCAGTGGGCTCCGGGGAGTCTGCACACCTCGAAGACTGCTCAGGCCAGGCAGGTCCTGAAGTTGTTAAGGTTCAGGCTGGTCCTGGAGTTGTCATATTTTCTGCCATGTAGAGAAGGTTGATATGCATAGAGAAAGAGTGAGGCTGACAGACAAGAGAGAAGTAGATATAAGAGAAGGTTTTGATGCTATTTGGGTTCCTGGGTCCAGCTGTTTTTCTAGCTCAAATAAATCCTTCCTTCTTACTCCTGAGATTCTCTTTAGATTCTGTGAGATACCCATTGAGTCCTTGGCAACCTAGAGTGCTTACTGATAAAACTAATACAATCCCATAATGAATCCAACCATCAGAGGTACTCCATTCGATGTCACAGGCACTCAAGTGCTTTGGTTTGGACTAGAGTTCCAATAATTTTGCCTTGTTTTTATTATATGACATCCATTACACATTACTGAGGCAAAAAATAAAAAAATAAAAAATTTGTGGCTGACTTATGATCTGATGCATTCATGTAAGAGGGATAGTAAATGAAAATAGATCATAATGCGGTGGCTTACAGACCCCTTGACCTTGCTCCAGAAGGTCAAGTTCGTATCAGTAACAAAAACATCCACAGAACATCAATGGTTTAAATAAAATGTGGTAGATACAAATAATAGAATATCATATCATTCAGTCTTTAAAATAAGGAAGGAAATTTTGACACAAGCTACAACACATAATGAAACTTGAGGCCATTTGCCAAGTGAAATAAGCCAGTCACAAAAGGACAAATACTCTATGATTCCACTTGTGTGAGGTATTTAGTTAAATTCATAGAGACAGAAAGTAGAATGGTGGTTGCCAGAGTTATTTAAGGCTACAGAAGTTCTGTAGTGT
>NW_011912466.1:0-1042 GCF_000151845.1 Pteropus vampyrus | reverse complement strand
TCAACATCTATGTGCTAAAACCTATCATTTATCAGACACGTCCTAAAAGAAAATTAAATTGAAAAACATCCGCTAATCTCCAATGTAACTGCATTAACAAGCAGTGTTAAAAACAATAAATGGCATTTAAAATTTTTTCATCACGTTAATAGGGCAATTACATTTAATATGTTTAATTTTCAAAAACTAAATCCAAAACTATCCCCACTTAACTAGGCATAATAATAGAATCAAGCTAATAAGAGTCATTGTCAGAATTAAACGAGTATTTCTACAATCGCCTGTGGTTTATGTTAAGTGCTGTACACGTGTAGGCTATTAGTATTACTAACGAATTATTTTCGTTTTGTCGTAAAGTTCAGAATCAAGTTGCTCTTAAGCCTCGGCGAGTTGCTAACCGGGTGGTTTCAAGCGGCTTCGCGGGGCGGGCACTTTTGCTCAGGCATCGGCGTCCGTAGAGATCTGTCTCCTTCATTTTCACTCTATGAATAGCATGCCCATCGCAAGGCCGACCTCGAAGTCATGAAAAAGGGAAGGCCGGGAAATGGTACCGTCCTGTCTGTGGGGCCACAGAGATGCCACTGACACTATCTTCTCTCCGACAGCGTTTTCATCGAGGGCATTCAAGAGGGAGAAACACGCACCCCGCGTTGAGTGCCAAACAGACGAGTAAGTAGGCTCCATTTAATTTTGAATATAAACAGATAGGATTGGATTTCGTTTTTACTAAAAAATAAAGTAAATGAATGTTTCTAAAGTCGTATACGGTGTTTGTGGGGACGGTAATTCCGTCATTTGTAGACGCTTTACTGAGCTATTATGCACGTACCGTATGATTCACCAAACTGAAGGACACGGTTCCGTGTTCTTGGCATATTTACAGAGTCGTGTCACCAAGACTGCGGTCTAATTTTAGGACATTTCCTCACCCCAAAAGAGAACCTCGCACCCACCAGCGATCACCCCCGAAGCCCTCCCACCCCCGATAAACAGCCACCTACTCACACCCTCTATGGATCTGCCGGCTCTGGACATTTTACGC
>NW_011912465.1:0-2513 GCF_000151845.1 Pteropus vampyrus | reverse complement strand
AAGTAAAATGCTTGAGTCAAAGGATATGTGCATGTAATTTTGATAGATATGCCAAATTACCATTCCAAAGTTTTAACCAATTTCCCTCCCATTTACACAATCTCTTTACCAACACTTTTATCAGCATAGTGTATTTTTAAACTTTTCTCATTGTCCCCAATATATTAGGCAGCACACTTTCTCATTTGTGATGAAAAAGGCAAAAATATTTCACTGTAGTTTTACTTTGCATTTCTCTTATAATGAGTGAAGATGAGCAATAGTCTTTTGTGGGGTTTTTTTAAATGCAAATTGTCTATTTCTTTTTGATTTGGGAGAGCTCTTTAAGGTAATTAGCCCTTCATGGTATGAATTACCACTTTATGGTTTGCCATTTATCTTTTGACTTGATCATTTTTATGCCATGCAAATTCCTCTGAGTGTTTAAACATCAAATTTATACATTCTTTCCTTTTAATAGTTTCAAAGTGTAGTGTAATACATAGAAAAACCTTTACACCTCAGAGATTCTTATAGAATATTCACCTAAGTTTCCTTCCAGTTTTTTTTTTTTGCATTTATTCATGTTAAAAATTTTGATCCATCTGGAATTTATATTGATAAAAAGTATGAGGTAGAAATTCAACTTTATTATTTTTCCAGATTACTACCAACTAATAGCATTTTATCGAACAGTATTTGCTATTCCTACAGGTTTGAAATGTCATCTTTGTTACATACTAAATTTCATTTCTGGTCTTGTCTATTCTAATAACCAATACTATACTGTTTTAGTTATTTTAGCTTTATAACATTTTTTAATATTATGTGAACTAGGTTCCTTTAATTATTCTGGCGTTTTGTTCAGAATTTCCCCAGAAATCCTTGCTTATATTTTTCCTTCTAAATTTTAGACTTAACTTGTCTAGATTTAAAAATATATGAGTATTTTTATTAAGATTTTATCAATCTTTTAAGTTAACTTAAGAGAATTGATATCCTTAAAATGCTTACTCTTCCTATCTAAGAAAATGTGGTAATTCTGTATTTGTTTATATCTTTTTGGTTTTAGTCAAAATAAAGAATTTAAACCATTTAAATGCTTCATATTTTAGTCAAATTTGTTCCTAGATATAACTTTTTGTTTTCCTTGTAAATGGAGTTTTTTCCTCTGCTTTTCTTTGTAAAAGGCTATTGTTTGTATATATAAAGTCAATTTATTCCAGTGTGTTAATTTTGAGCAAATGCCCTACACAATTCTCTTATCTATTTTTATAGTTTTAAGTGATTCTCTGGGTTCTTCCAGTATATAAATATAGGTTTAGAAATCCTGAAATTATACCATTTGTTTCAAACTTTTACAACTTTTAATTTTTTTCTTGTCTAATTGCTTAAACTAATAGCATTGGAGAAATGTTTAATATTTGTAATGACAAAGGATGACTTTGCCTTATTCTTAATGTGAATGTTTTATTTTGTAGTATAATGTTCTAAGTGTATCTTTGTGTGCATTTTACTATATTGAGGAAGTATCCATATATTTCCATTTCATTAAGAAATTGTTTTAAAAGATGTTGACATATTTACATATTTATTGCATACCTATCTGTACCAATGGAAATAATTAAATGAGTTTTATGTGGATTTATTAATATTATCAATTGTGTAAATATGTTTATGTTAAAGCAGTCTTGTATTACTGGAATAAGCCATATTTCTCTATGGATTATTATTACTTTATTGTACTGTTGGATTCGGTTTGCTATAATTTAAAAGTTTAGCATTGATACATATGTGAACATAGTGTGTATTTTTTGTATATGCACATTTTTTTTGCCTTAAAATTATCCCTTTTCCTGTTCTGAAGCAGAGAGAGATGTGGAATCTTTCTTTTCTGTGCAGTAATTTAAACAGAACTGGACCTTTCTGTTTCATAAAATGGTAGAATTTCTCTTACAAAATTATCTTTGCTATAAACCATTTATTAATTTATAACTAAATAATGTATTCATTAATTTTTTGGAGGGAAGAGATGTTAGTGAAACTTTTATGAGATCATTTCTGTCTACAATAATTCCTATACTTTGGCAATATATTTTCTTAGAAAATGATTTATTTTATTCAGGCTCTCAAATTTATTTGAGTAGAATTAAGACAAGCAATTTCTTCAGTGTTTTTAAAATATTTTTCTAGTTATTTTTATTACCTTTTTTATCTTTTATATAATTATATTTTTCTATATACTAGATTAGTTAATAGTTTACCTATTTTGTTGTTGAAAATATTGTTAACCAAAGGCCTATTTTTTTTTTAAATTTGTTTACTAGTTTCATAATAAGATGGATGAAATTAACAAGGATAGAAAGGACCTAATTAACATGATTATTTGGGTAGATCTAGTGGGTAATTTTGAAATTGTATGTATTATCTGCATCTTTTAGCTGGCTCCCATATATTTGTTGTAGTGTTTTTACTATTATTTTCTAAATATCTGTCATTCTCACTATGATTTGCATCTTTACCAAAAATTATTT
>NW_011912464.1:0-2056 GCF_000151845.1 Pteropus vampyrus | reverse complement strand
AATAAATCAAAGAACAAGTATTGGCAAGGAAGTGGAGAAAAAGGAACTCTCATATAGTTTTGGTGGGATTGTAAATTGATACAGCCACTATGGAAAATAGTCTGGAGGTTTCTCAAAAAATTAAAAATGGATATACCTTTTGACCCAGCAATTGAACTTCTGGATATTTATCAAAGAAAAACAAAACAATAATTTGTAAAGATCTATGCACCCCTATTTACCATAGCCAAGATAGAGAAGTAACCTAAATGCCTATCAACAGATGATTGGATAAAGAAGTTATGGTTCATATATACAATGGAATATTACTCAGCCACTAGAAAAATGAACTCTTAAAATTTGCAAAGACATGGATAAACCTAGAAGTTATCATGCTGAGTGAAATAATTCAGACAGAGAAAGATAAATACTATATGATTTCACTTATATGCAGAATCTAAGGAACAAAGAGAAGAAACTAATCAAAAACAGACTCACAAATATAGTGGATAATTTAGTGATGGATGGAGGGGAGGGGGCTCGTGGGGCTGGGAAAATGGGGTGAAGGGTTAAAGAAGTACAAATTATTAGTCGATAGATGGTCATGAGAATGGAGAGCATGGCATAGGGAATGCAGTTTACGTTAATGTATTGGCTAGGTGGAGAGCCAGAGGAGAGAAAGAGCAATTAGGGAGATCATTTGATAAACTATATAAATGTTAACCAATGTACTATATACTCGAAACTAATAATAAAATTTAAAAAATATTAATACTTTGTTTTCTTTAACTAATGCATATAAATTATTATTTCAATATTTAATCGACATAGCACTATTAACAAGATATTTTACATTATGTTTTTCAGGTAAAGTCTTTGAAATAGATGTATATTTTATATTTATAGCACATTTCATTTTAGGTTATTACATTTCTAGAGCTCAGTAGCCATATATGGGTAGTAGCTACCATTTTGGACAAGGCAGTTCTAGGGCCTCTCTACCCTCTATCTGGAATGAAGGGTGCTTAGGAGTGTTCTAACATTGAAAGTCAGATGAATAAACCTTTGGGGCACAAACACATTGCACTCCTTCTCGCTGTTAAGTGGGACATGGTCTAGCAATGCCTACAGTATTTTTTCATCAGTTTTCAGGGTGAATATATAATAATACCAAAAACATGCTCCCTTTTAAAAACAAAACAAAACAAAATAAAACAAAACAAAATTAGGTTCGTTGCTATGTAAGGATGCACATGCAGCTCCAGGAATGATAGTTGAGGGAATTCTTCCATTGCCTGTAGTTAAGTTTCTACACTCCAGCAAAGTGGGGTATGAAAAATATGTGTGGCCTCCTCCTGATCCTCTTCCTTATATATACTTTTGTGTAGTCCTCTCCCACATTGTGTCAGTATTGGTCTGTGTGACCAATAAAATAAAGCATAAGTGATAGTATGTCGCTTCCAAAATCAGGTTATAAAAGAGACCTTGCTATCTCTCTCATTGCTCACTCTGGTGGAAGTCAGCAGCCATGGCGAGAGAACAGCCCTACAGAGAGGCCTACGTAATGAGAAACTGATTCCTGTCAACAGCTTCGTAAGTGAACTTAGAAGTGGATCTTCTAGTCCTGCTCAAATCTCAGAGACTGCAAGTCCAATTACATACTGACTGCAACCTCATAAGAGAGCCTGAGGTAGAATGACCCAGCGTAGGCGCTCCTAGGTTACTGACCCTCAGAAATGGTGTGAGATAATCACTGCTAAGTTTTGGGGTAATTTGTTACATAGCAATAAATAACTAATACAAAAAAAAATCATTTTAATTATAAATCAATGAAAAGAGTACATTTCTATATATACAGACTGAGATTTGTGTTCATTACAGTCATATTAAAAGGAATAATTGTGAGCCTGAGGAAGATAAAACCAGGCCATGACAAGAAGAGAGTAGAAACTGAGGAACATTAGGGAAAGGAAAATGGTAGTTCAGAATTTCTTCAAATGTAGCAAAGATACCAAAAGACTTGTCTTCCTCGTTTGCTAGCCTACCATAAAAGTGGGTCAGGATCTATTTATTATAG
>NW_011912463.1:0-1786 GCF_000151845.1 Pteropus vampyrus | reverse complement strand
AAAGAAAACTATAATTTGTAAAGACCTATGTACCACTGTGTTCATGGCAGCACTATTTAAAATAGCTAAGATATGGAAGCAACCTAAATGCCCATCAACAGATGATTGGATAAAAAGTTATGATTTATATACACAATGGAATATTATTCAGCCATTAAAAATTGAAATCCTTCCATTCTCAATGACATGAATGGACCTAGAAGTTATTATGCTGAGTGAAATAAGTCAGACAAAAAAAGAAAAATACCATATGATTTTGCTTATATGCGGAATCTAAGGAACAAAGAGAACAAGCTAATCAAAAACAGACTCACAAATATAGAGGACAATCTGGTGATGGCCAGAGGGGAGGGTATTTTGAGGGCTAGGAGAAAGAGGTGAAGGGTTAAAGAAGTACAAATTAGTAGCTGATAGATGATCATGGGGATGGAGAGCACAGCATAGGGAATGCCGTCAGCATTAATGTGATAGCTAGGTTTAGAGCCAGAGGAAAAAGTGATCAGGGGGATCATTTCATAAACTATATAAATGTCTAACCAATGTACTATATACTTGAAACTAATAATAAAATAAATTTTAAAAAATGAATTTATTATGTTTCTAGACATTCTATAATTTCCTTCTTCCTAATGACTCTTAAACAATACTGTTTGTTTTTCTTCTTATTAAAAAATAACACATGTTCAGTGTAGACATTTAAAGACATTTAAATGTTTTAAAAATCATCCATAATCATCCACATTGAAAATGACTTAAATACTATCACCCTGAGACAGTCACTCTTAACATTTTTTGTGTTTCTTTCTAGACTTGTCTATATGTTCATTCACTCTACCTTGATTTCTCTTTCTCCCCATATTTATTCTAACTATCTATGCAAATACAGACATTATTTTATATTATATATATGTACAAGATTTTGTATATTGTTTTTTTTTCTTAACATTATGTTTTAAACATTTCCTCACATTGTGTAATGTTTTGTAAAGCTTATCTTTGATTTTCTCTATGAGCAATCTTTAGCTCTAGGTTCTGGTCATTACTAAATAAGACAACCATAATTTCCTGGGTAATAATCATGCTCCACTTTAGCTAATTGAAAATCCCACTTTAATGAGAAAATTATCCTTTCCATTTTATGACACTTACAGATTGTCATACACCATCTAAGCTATGACAGCACCATGTGTATTTCCATTTTCATTACATTCACCTATAGTCTATGATTCCCATGTATATGGATGTCTGTATGTCTGTCTTCCCCATGGAACCAAAAGCTCCTTGAGAAGAGGGTCAGGTCATATTAATCTTGATATCCTCAGCTCTCAGCTGAGTGTCTCTAGTTGGTGCTTCATATGGGTTTATTAAAGAAAAATGAAGACATGGAGACTCTAGGACAGTAAGTTGTTCAAGAGAGCTGAGTTAGTCTAGGTCTCTTTGCTAGAGGGTAGGGCTGGTCTCCACAGTTTCTTGGTTAGTGAAGTTACTCCAGGCCATAGCATGCCTACACTGAGAATAATAATTTGTTTTCTGATCTTTGTATCTACATTTTACTGCAAGACCTTCAATCTCAAATTTTCTCCTTCTGGGCAAGGCAGACCCAAGGCTCTTACAGGAGCTTATGAATGCATCCTTCTCACTTCTGTTGACAGTTGAGAGCTGCTGAGCCTCAAAATGGCATAACCCTCCTGGGAGTGAAGTCTGAGGTAGTCCATTGGGCACTTGAGGTTCCAAAATGAACTTTTTTCTGAAGCCTCTAATGCTCTGAAACCACCCTGGACCCTTG
>NW_011912462.1:0-2263 GCF_000151845.1 Pteropus vampyrus | reverse complement strand
TTGTGAGCACTATTACCTATACATCCAAGAAACAACTGATGGAAGATTCCAGTCATTCAACAATTATATCTTGGTCCACCTATGTTCTAGGCCCTGGGATAGGCATTGAGAAAAGAAAGAGAAATATTTTAGAGTCCTTCCTTATGTAAGACATTTTTGTTCCCAGGTAGGGAAAAGATGCATATTTGCAAGGATACCACTCAGCTGTGGTTTTTAGCTAAGATCAAGGGGAACAGTCTGCACACCCAGAATATGCCCTTCTATACACATTATCCAGGAATTGCCGATGTCACTTAATGGATGGCTGTAAAATCACTCAGTCTGGCTCCCAATGAAGAACCCCACTTTATCAAATCGAGAGGTTATATAAAATCATTATGAATTGGCTCTCACCAATGTGAAGTTTCGAGACAGCATGGGTTAAGAGCTGGGGTCAAGACTGGGGGGTCTCACTAATCAAACAGAGCAGAGCTCTTTTCAAAGATCGGCTTCGCTATTGCTGACATTTATGATCTTAGGACATTATTTAAACCATCTGACCCTTAGGTTCCCCATCTGTAAAATGGGGTTCATAATAATAGCAGTTTCTGCCTCCTAGGGGTGTTCTGTCGATTAAATATGAATACCATAAAAAAATTCTTAGGACACAGCCAGGTTCATACAAAGAATTCTATTTATGAGTTTCTGTGTAATTGGGGGCCAGCAAAAAAATTCTTCCTGCAGGTCTCTGAGTAAAGAAGATGGTAGCTTTTACCTACATCGACAGCTGTTGGTTTTTCTAGTAGCAGCCTGAGGGTTAATACTGTGAGAGGGTGTGGGTGGTTCTGTTTAGATACAGCCACATCCCAAAGCTTCCTTTCAGCCCCCCTTTGCTATTGTTAGGGTTTTTCACCACCTCTTTGAAGTTTCAAGATTGACAGATGTTATTCAATAATTCCCTCCCCACCAGATTTTTACATGTAGATTTTCAAAAAGAAAACACAGGAAATTTGAGGGGAAAGTAAAACTTTGGTTTCTGACCATGAAGGGGGAAGGGAGATATTTCTAGAGACTTCTTCAATCAATGCTTACATAAATTTCAGGGGATTTCTGTTTTTGTGTTTCTCTTAGCCTGAAAAAGAACAAAATTTAGCAAGGAAGACCCTTTTCATATACGGCCAGGAATTATAAAATAAACTTATGAGTGATAAACGAACAGTTCTTTTGGATGTTTGGCACTCTTTAAAGAATTGGAAACATAGCTAAGTATTCAGTTAATATTTAAAATGTTCTAATTGTGTTGTTTCTTCATATGTAAAAGAGAATATTCACAATGGATCAAAATGAAGTCTCTTCAAATTCTGCCAATGTCTTACAGGTCATTAAAATAATACCTATAGAAGAGGGATCAGCAAACTTTTTGCAAAGGAGAAGGTAGTAAATATTTTAGGCTTTCTGGGCCAGATATGATCTCTGTTGCACGAATGTCTTAGTTTCTTCTTCTTTTTTAAAAATTTATTTTTTCATTGAGGTGACATTGATTAATAATGTTGGTTAATAATGTTATATAAATTTCAGGCTACAACATTATAATTCAATATCTGCATACTGTATTGCGTGCTGACCACCAAAAGTCTAGTTTTCATCCATTACCATATATTTGACCCCCTTTACCCATTTTGCCCTTCCCCTTCACCTCTGGTAACCACTAATGTGTTGTCTGTATCTATGTATTTGTTTTTATTTTGTTTTGTTTCTATTTGTTTTATATTCCACATAGGAGCAAAATCACACTTTTTTTTGTCCCTTTCAGTCTGATTTATTTCACTTACCATAATACCCTCTAGGTCCATCTATGTTGTCACAAATGGCGATGTTTCATCTTTTTATGGCTGAGTAGTATTACATTGTGAGGCGTGTGTGTGTGTGTGTGTGTGTGTGTGTGTGTGTGTGTGTGTGTGTGTATTTGGTTCTGCGTATACTATGATGATCAAAATAGGCCTGGCCTTTACCCGTGTAAACATACGTTCTCATGGGATTGAAAAGCAATCAGAGAATCAAACCAACTTATGATTATAAGACATCTCGTATAGTTACAGACAAGTAGGTACTTGAAGCAAACACATGCATTGGACACTTCAGGTAAGAGGGGGAGAGTTACAGGGAGGGAATGTTGTTTTCAGCTGTTGCACCCAAATATTATTTCATCTGTCCCCTTAGTTTTGCTCTCCAGGCAACAGGGCCAGTCCCTGCATCTCCGCAGAGCTTTCTTTTCTTTGCGGTT
>NW_011912461.1:0-3149 GCF_000151845.1 Pteropus vampyrus | reverse complement strand
TAGTGAAGAAACTGAAGCACAATTTTGTTGATTTCAATATCCAATATTTTAAAATACTTTTTCCATGTATTAACTATTCCTCTTAATTTTGTATTATTTGTAAATTAAATGTATGTTACTTTTAGTTTCTCTTACACATGTTGTCAAAATATTTAACAGAATAAGGCCTATCATAGAGCCCAGTAATATCTTTACAGACATCACAGCTTCATTTGACACTATTTAAATATGCCGAAATCAACTTTCTTTGCCATGGTTACATCTGGACCACTAAAACTCTCATGAAACATAACTTTACCTAAGTAATAGAAAAAATAAGACAATTGAGCAAATGGTTCCCTGACTTTGACTGTATGCCTAACAATAAGATTTAAAAAAAAAAAAACTACCTAGAGAGAATGATCAGAGACTGAAGAAATAGGTCGGGGCCATACAAGCAAGATTTTTTTTTTTAGGTCATATGATCAATGAGAAGACATTAAAGGCAGAATTTTAAGCAGTATAATTGGTTGGCAAAAGAGAGAAAGAATTGTGATTAGGTTTGCAATTTGTATAGACAACTGTTGCTGAGTGTTGGGGAATATTTTGGGTGGTGCTAAAAGAGAAGCTATTAAAATATTAGAAGTACATGTGAGAGTGACAGTAACTGTATTAACTATTTCTGATAATGGAAATACCTCAAACATAGAAGCTTAAAATGAAACACATTTGTATCTATTTCTGTGAGTCAGAAGACTGTGCAGAGCTTAACTGGATTCTCTACTTCTGGATCTCTCACCTGCAAAACGTCAACTAAAGCTGGAGCTGCATCTCAAACTTCAACTGGGGAAAGATCCACTTACAAACTCCCTTGATTGTCGACAACACTGTTTCCTGAGGGGTCAGAGTCCTGTTCAACTGAAGACCTAGTTTCCTAGTTTCTTTGCTGGCTGTTGACCAGAAGCCACCTTCTTTAATTCCTTGCCACATGGTTCCTTCCAGAGAGCAGCTCACATGGGGCCTTGCTTCAGCAAAGCCAGCATGAGAAAGAGTCTGCTTGTGAGACAGATGTCAGAATCATATGGCATATCAATGCATTTCCCATGTATAAATGTTAAGAAGTAAGTTTTCTCCCACAAACAAGCGGAGAGCAGGGGCGGGGAGGGGGGCAGATAGGAGGAATTATACAAGTGAGTGAATACCAGCAGGTAGGGTTCATGGTGGACCGCCTTAGAATCTACACTACAGTAACTTGGACTTGATGTAGTTACTAATGAAAGAAGTACAGAAAGATTTTTGAGATAATTAAAAAGCGTCAACTTGGTAATAAATTATATAGATAAAGGTAGGAGAATGATTTCAAAAATAACAATTAGTGGAGGAAAGGTGTTAGTATTCACTGATATTGAATTAGTGTTCATTTATATTATTATTTATTTAGACTTGCACGGTCTATAACTAGGGTTCGTTTTCCTACTGTTTGTGTAAAAATAATGACTGTTACTGATTTTTTTATGTTCTGATATTTAAACTAAGAAAATTTATAGTTTTCAAAGAGGAAATCTATATTATTGATTTAAATATTTTCCCCAAGAATGTTGAGGCAATCACAATTCTTATTCCATGTTTCAGACCACGTCATAACAGTTTATTCATGTATGAGGATGGTTCTCTTGGTTCATTTGAGAGTAGTTATGGATATAGTTAACAGGTACATGTTAAATCATCCAGGATTATATTAAGTATGTTCAAGTCTGTAGAAATAGCTTAGGAATATGGAATTTGTAAAATTAATTTATAACATCTTAAAGTAGAACTATATGAAGTTTCTGGTATTTTATAGTTTGTGACCCTTTAAAAAGGATATTTTTATATGGTTCAATGTGACACCACACTCTCAGAGATGATTGACAACCTGTTATCAAATCTATTATCTGATTTGAGAACTTTATTTATCTTATGAAATCTCTAGTCTGGGTTATTTTAAATGAATAAAATAGAAAAAAATAAGCATTTAATATTTACCATTGCTGTTATGATATTATGGTAGTAATTGATATCTGCCTTAATAGGAAATTATCATTTCCTAGTAAAATAATTCATAGGCCCAAGTGGAATAGTCATTTCTTAATGATGAGCCAGATCTCTTTTTATGTAATTACATTGCTTACAGAGAGTACACAAATGAAATAAAATCCATACCAGGTATTAACTTTAATTTCTACATGATTCACTTGAATTTCATTGTTCAAATATAACTCATACAGCCAGATTTGCTTAGAATATAATTTATATCCGATCATCTATTGAAATTATATTATTATTTCTTCATTTCAGAAGCTGTAGCCTAAATATTTCATGCTTTGCCATGGGGATTTTATTTCTAATATTGTTTTTTAATGACCTTTTTTTCCGTAAACTAAGATTAAATTTTTGCACTTTTTAGAAAACTTCTGCTTAGTAGATCAGCCTGAGAGAGTTTTGTGTGGGATAGAAAAATCTGTTTTTCACTGCTCGAATGCCTTCTCCATAAGGCAACAATATTCTTTTTTTTCTTCTAGTTCAATCTTGACACCAGACCCCTGAAAACGTAAATAATATAATTTTATGAGAATTAAATCTTTTATAAATATTTATATCTTGAAGAGAATGCAATGAGCTCTAATAAAACTTTAGCTGTCACCACAGGATTGCATTTCAAACCATTATAGTTCATAAAATCTATATTATTTTCATTGTTCTTTTCTCCCTAAATCTAAACTCAATGATATTCATAATCAATTAAGATTTTTCCATCTTGCAAATCTAGAAAATCTTACAATCCTAGAAAATATTGTTACTGATATAGTAAAAATAAACTTGCTAAACATATAGAATAAGTTCTGTGATTGTAAATCCTCGGAGTTTTAAAAATCTATTCTTATTTTTTTAATTCTTACTACCAGGCTTCAGGCCTTCAATATCTCCATCTGGACTATTTTAGTAGTAGAAAACAGTCTTTTATTTCACTTTTTCTCCATTAAAAACATCCTCTACATTAATGCAACTACTCTTAATTTTTTTAAATCACATAATTTCTCTGAATTCTCATCAAATCCAGTTCAAATTTTATAGCCCAGAACACAAGTGTGCTGCTACCAGTCTCTTCAGCTCATAAACTCATGCTCTGC
>NW_011912460.1:0-1673 GCF_000151845.1 Pteropus vampyrus | reverse complement strand
TCTAAGAATCGCCCAAACCCGGTCGCTACTTCGGCCCGTTTCAGGGCTCCTCGGCTACATAATTCCGAGGCCTTGGACGCTGAGACCTTCGCGCCGTTTCTCTTTGCCGTAAGCTTGTCACAGTCGCTCTAGGTTCTTTTTAATAACCGGATCCTGCTTCCTTCCCGGGAACGAATCGTTCCCCAAAATCAACGAGTCCGTGAAGCAAGAACGTCTCCTCCTTCAGGTTCCCGCTCCCACGGTCTCATCCCGCCCCGCCCGCCCCTGGACTTGACCCTGCCGTCCTCCCTCTCACCGCCGCGGACGCTCTGGCCGGGGGCCACGCCACACAGGCGGGACCGTCCCTCCCTCCCGCGTTCTGCCCGCCCTGGCCCCTCGCTCCGGGTTTGGGCCCGGTGAGCAGATTCTTTCCTAACCACGACCGGCCACAAACGGAGAGGGTTAACTCGTGGGGCGGCCCCCTCCGTCCCGGGGATGAGCAAGCCGAAGCCCTGCGGCCGGCGGCCAGCTCGCCACGGGAGGCGCGGCAGCTTGGCCCGGGGTCAGACAGTCACTCCGCGGTCCCAGGTCACCTGCTTATCCGAGCCGCCCTCCGAGACGCTGTTGCCCCGTGCTCGCGGTGCCAAACACGTGCATCTCGTCTCTTTCACACAGACACATTTCTTCCTTGAGCTGATTTGATGAGCGTCTGTCACGTCCTCGTCAGGTCTCAAAGCCACAGAAAGCTTTGGCCTGTCCTCGGCCATCGCACACTCGCCGCCTTGATCGCTTAAGTCTGGGTTTCAAGTTAAGATCTCAGAAGACAGCCCCATGGTCTCATGTTCAGGCTTCCGGCAGGTTTCTACGCTTTGGTTTGCTCCTGCTGCCTGTCCCCCCCTCCCCGCCACACCCCGGACATGGAGACCATGTGGCTGTCTTCTGAGGTGGCCGTCCACCCGGGCATGGAGGCTGGTGAGCCGCCTGGCACTGCACAGCGGAGCAGGCGCCTGTGCTCGTGGTCACCCCAGTGGGTCACCAGCCATCTTGGTTTCCATTCCCTGAGGGTTTCGTCAACGTGAGCCTTTTAGCCCAAAAGCGTCGTGTGACACTGGCCCCCCGTGACACGGGCCCCGTGAGCTGGATGATGGAAGGCGGCTTTGGCGTGTCGTTCGCAGCAGCACTGGGATCTGTCGGCGTGGTTTAGAAATCTGAATTCAGTCGTGTCTCACTGGTGATGAAGGGTCTGTAAGAGCCAAACGTATTCGCCTCGTTTATAAAAAGTGCCTGGCTGGACAGCGACGGGTAAACCAGATCAGCGGCGTAAACATAAACAAACAGAAATGATCATTTAAATTGGAGTCAGGGGGCCTTTCGGGGAAGTGCTGCCCGCGTGGACGGGGACCCCGACGGAAAGAGCCGGCTGCATCGGCCCCCGGCTTCTCTCCCCTGCGAAGGCTTTGCCTCTCCTTCGTTCCTCGTGGCTCGTGCGGCAGCCGCCCTCAGACCTCATGCCCCTCGTTGCAATTCTTGGATTTTCCTGAATCAGCCATTTTGCTGGGGAAATATCTGGCCGTCTGTGTGTTTAAGGTCGACGGGGGCGAGGACACGTACAGATCATTCCCGCTCGCGGACTCGGCTTTTCTGTAAAATGTTACACGACTCACGATTATCCACATATTTTCTCTCACTTTTTT
>NW_011912459.1:0-1267 GCF_000151845.1 Pteropus vampyrus | reverse complement strand
CCGCGCTGCCCCCCGCGCTGCCCCCCGCGCTAAGACGGAAAAGCCGAGAGGATACACGGCCGTTGTTTGGAGCAATGAGCGGCTTCGGGAACTGCTGGATACGGGGTCGATGAACCGAAAGACACGAAATCAGTAGCGTTCATTTACATCAGTGAAAACCAAGCGGGAAGCTACCTCACTAAAGCTGCCGCAAAACTTACGTAGGTCCCCAAGAATAAATCCAAGAGAACACGTCCCAGGCTGTGCCGGGAAAATCGCTGTACGTGACCCTAACAGTCACACAGAGACATCTTAGTAAGTGGGGTCGGAGGCACACCACGCCCAGGGGACAGAGACGGCCACGCCCAGGGGACAGAGATGGCCGCGCCCAGGGGACAGAGATGGCCACGCCAAGGAGACAGAGGCGGCCACGCCCACGGGACAGAGATGGCCGCGCCCAGGGGAACCGAGGCGGCCACGCCCATGAAACAGGCGGCCACGCCCACGGATAACGAGCTTCCATTTGGAAGAACGAGGTCGCTTCTCCGCCAGCAGCGGTGTAAACGCAGTGAGGAGCCCTCCTCAGCCCGGTCGAGGGTTTCGGGGTTCCGCAGGGCACTAACCCGTGTGGGGACAGCGAGCCAAGAGGGTCCCAAAGATGCGCCCAGAGGACCGGCTCGTCCCATCGGTCTGCGCGACTCGGTGTGGGGACAGGCCAACGGGCGGTTGGAACCGACCACAGGCGCGGGTAGCGGCTGCGGTGTGGGGTCCGCGTGGCGGAGGGTGGCCTGCGGTGACCAGCGCTGGGACAGCCGTTCTCTCCATGAAGAAATCGAACCCGGGTCTCGGCGTGGCGAGGCGGGCGCCACGCGGGCAGCGTGACTAGCCGTGACTGGGGGAGTGGGTTACGAGCAGAGCGCTGAACCCACAGGCCACAGTAAAAGCCGAGGGGGGCGCCCTGGACTGATGACAACCCGCTTGAAAACAGACAGGTAACCAGGTAACAGTGCAGGCCCCAGTGGCAGCCGGCGGTGTGTGCCCACACCTGGATCTTGAACTCCAGCCTCCGGAACCAGGGACAGTAAGTATCTGTTATTTAAGACGCCATCTGTGGTCCTTCATTATGTGGCCCCAGGACACTCGCAAATGACATTCTCGAGAGGGGGGCTGACCATCACCTTCACTTAATAGATGGCAAAACTGGCTGAAATGGACCATCCACATGGGGGTCACGCAGCCTGGACGGCAGCACCCCCTCCAGGAGACACTGGTCTCGGGCTGGGCGGGG
>NW_011912458.1:0-1140 GCF_000151845.1 Pteropus vampyrus | reverse complement strand
GGTAACCACTAAACTGTTGTCTGTGTCTACGAATTTTTGTTTGTTTGTCTTATTTGTTGCTTTCAGTTTTATACCTCACATTTAAGTGAAATCATGCTAGTTTTAATCTTCTAGTTATATTTAATTATACCGCTCCTTTTATGAAGGGGTATTGTCTTCATGACTTCTGTGAAGGGCACACTTTTGGTCCAGTGCCTCCTCAAAGACCTTTTGTTTTGATCTCTGAACTGGACCTTCCCAGGGCCCAGCAGGGAAATCAATCACTCGGGCATCTCCCAGGACATCAGGTCAAGAGGCAAAAGTTCATTCTCCAGGATTTGTGGTCCTCAGGACCTTTGTAGCATCAATTGTCAATTTGACAAAGCCAGCTAAGTTTTTGTGTGCAATTCACAGACAGTGTAAGGCAGAGCAATTCATAAGAGCCTGGCACTAAACCTTCAGGCTTTCTAAAGAGGAAGAATGATGGGACATCATTCTGCAGTAGGAAAAACAAATTGCATATATTTAGCACCAGTTAATAACTGGATAAACATGGACCATTTGAATTAGATCTTTGGGCCTCTGTTTGTCATCTGTAAATGGGATGTTTATCTCATCTTGCAAGGGGTGAGCTGCCTCTGTAGAGCTCTAGTCCAGTATCTTGTGGCCCTGCTACATTCTCCTCTGGAAGCATTCAGAGGGGCCAGCCATTGTTAGTCTCTCTTCCTCACCTTCTCAATCATTCAGCAACATAGACAAAGGACACATCAAATCTTTATGTGACCATGATGAAATCTGATGGTAGATCAATAAGCTATTAGAAGAGAGTCTATGAATAACATCCTTAACTGATCATCACTCTGGGAAGAAAAGTATCCATTGTCAAAAATCAAACATATGTCCTGTTAAATGATAAATTCAGGAAGGTCACAGTGAAGCACAATCACTTGGCAAAAGTTCTTAAATTATCATAGCCCTATCAGGCCACCCTGGAAAAGATTCACTGAGTTATCCCCAATGAGAGTTCATAATATCTTGACACCCAACAGAGACTGGCTAGCTTGAGGCAAAGGAAGTGCAATGTCCCAGCTTAAGGATCTACACCTAAACCTCATTCATACAGGAAGGGAGAAGGCTGGGAAATTGGGATCAGCAGATGAG
>NW_011912457.1:0-2579 GCF_000151845.1 Pteropus vampyrus | reverse complement strand
ATTGGTGAAAAGGTGGGATATACGCTGAGAAGGGTTGGGATGTGAGGAGGGATGGGATCGGGGGTGTTACTGGATGGGGTATAAGGGATGGACAAGAATGAAATAGGGTTGTGGAATAGAATGAGACGAAATGTACTATAGGGTGTGGGATGGGAAGGAGAATGGGTTGGGATGAGATGTGGGAAAGAATGCGGCATGGGATTGAAGATGGAACTAGATGTGAGGCGAAGGATATGGGATGGGATGTGGGATGAGGTGGGATGTGGACAGCATTTAGGATGGGATGGGATGAGAGATGGAATGTGGGATGGGAAGAGGGTAGGTCTGGGGAGGTGGGATGTGACGTAGACGGGATGAGATGGGATGGTCACGGAGACTTGACAAAAAAGGGGATGGCAGTAGGGATGGGAAATGGGATGGGAGATGGATGGTGGGATGGGATGTCTGGGATAAGAGATGAGATGACACGGGAACAGGATATCACAGGAGATGGGATATGGGATGGGCTGATACGGGAGATGGGATGGCTTCGTAGAAGAGCTGGTTTGCTGCACAGAATGAGCAGGGATGAGAAGTTGGATGGAATAGCAGGTAAAATGAGATGGAACAGAAGTTAGTCTAGGAGGAGAAACGGGATGAGATAGGATGGGAGTAGGAATGCATCTGGGCTAGGGAGGAGAGGAGAGAGGAGATGAAAGTAAGTATGGGAGATGGGACAGGAGTAAGTATTCAACGTGGGACGGGGGCAGAGATGAGATGAAACGTGAGATGGCATCAGATGGGAGTTTAAATGGAATGTGGGATGGGATGGGAGACAGGACAGAATCATAGATGGGATCGTATGTGGCACGATGTGGGATGGGATGTTGGAATGGGATGTGGGATGGGATGGGAGGTGAGTTGGGATGGATGCTTAAATAGGACTGGAGTACCACTGGGAGAGTGGATAGGAGAGTGGATGGGATGTGAGCTGGCATGGCATGGGAATAGGGATGGGAGATGGGACGGGAGACAGGATCAGAGATGGAATGGTATGGGAATAGGTATGATATGGGATCGGGTATGATTTTGAAATGGGAAGTAGGATAGCTGGGGATGTGGGATAGGATGGAAGGTAGGTTGGGATGGGATTGAAGTAGAGCTGGGAGACAGGACTGGATAATGGACAGGATGGGAGTATGGACGGAAGATGGCAGAAATGATGGAACTGGGGAAGGCATGGGATAAGTGTTAAGGATGGAAGGTGGGATGGGAGTAGGGACAGGAAATGGGACGGGCTTGGGATGGGAGGCAAGATGGGATGATATGGGAGATGAGATGGAATATGGGATGAGATGTGAGGTTAGATGGGACGAGATGGGAAATGGGAGAAATGTGGTACGGAATTAAATAGGATGCAGGATGATGGCAGATATAGGAATGGGATGGGAGCTAGTATGATACCGGAAAATGGGAGATGGGACAGGATTCAATGGGTTTGGACAGATTTACATGTTGGCAGGTGATTTTAACACTGCTCTCTTAATTGACAGGAATAACAAAATACAAAAATGCTTAACAAGTATTAATTCCAATAAGTTACGTAAACTAGATGAAATATAGAAATACCTATAAACACAAACTACAAAAACTGAACCGAGAAGAAATAGGAAGGCTTAATAGACCTACATGAATAATTCAGCAATTAAAAACTCACAACAGAGAGAATCCCAGGACCAGATGGCTTCACTAGTGAATTTTACCAAACATACTCATCAAACTTCCAATAAATTGAAGAGCAAGGAACACTTCCTAATCCATCATAAGAGCCCTCATTATTCTGACACCAAAACTTGACAAACATCACTAAAAACCTTCAGAACCATTTCCCTTGTGATTACACACCTGTGCCTCCATTTATGTATTTTTTTCACCTGTTTTTTTAATATGCGGTAAATATTCACCCATTTATGCAGATTTTTTACACGTGGTTTCTATTTAAGCAGCCTCATTTTACAAGTTTCTTTTTCATTTCCATTACTGACAATTCCTCTAGCTTAACTCAGCAACGTACAAATACTTAGTAACACACAATGATCTTCCTGTTCATCGGATGGGAAATAAAAAAGCGCAGGTGACTAACGTTTTTTGGGATTGGTTTTACAAATGTATTGTTATGGAAGCTGAAAAATGTAAGAAAAATATCTTCCTTTTAAAATACTTTTACTTTTAGAGACTATTAGATTAAGGCATTATTTCCACCTTAAAATTAATTATATTAAACAGTGTTTTAATGATATTTTTAATAAGCTTGAAGACAATAAGTCACAGTTACAGAAGCCTGGAATAAATACACAATTTTAAGTTGTATGAAGAATAACGGTTTAGCTTTGAGTGATATAAAGCTGTCAATTTTAAACGCTCGCTGGAAAGCAATACAGCCAAAAGTGGTTGTACCCGGATATATGATTCCAAAAATGAAGAAAGATTAACTGGCATTATTAATTTATTAAATTTCAAGGAGGCTCCGACAATTTGAATATAGATGAGATTAATGAATTATTGGTTGATCACGAATTAACTGATAATGAATTCATTCA
>NW_011912456.1:0-1677 GCF_000151845.1 Pteropus vampyrus | reverse complement strand
TTTTCCAGAAAAAGTGATTTGTATACTTCCTTAAACTTCTGGACTGTATTTACAATCACTAGACTGGTTTAAGAAATGTTTTTGCACCAATTGCTATAATAATGTATAGCTACTTACAAAAGTTAAAACTTGGTATTGACTGGTGTTAGTGTAAGTTTTAAAAGTGCTATCTGTCAAGAAAAAAGTGAAAGATTGCTGGGTATTCTGTGGAATGCTTATATAAATTCATATGTACTAAACTGAACCCTATGTTAGGACTGTCAACTACAGTCACAAATACTTTGTGGCATGTATGTAAAGCCTTTTAACATTCTCTGAGAAAAATTATTATTATTGTATCAGAAAAAATCTAAATGATCTAAAATGCATCTATTTTGAAATACTGGGCTAAAAGTATATAATTTGTAGTTCTATAATGTACAGATTCATTTTTTTAAATTTTATGCTAATGTTAGACTTATAGAAAAGTTGTAAATTAATAGAGATCCCATATATTCCTCATTTGGCTTCCCTTAAAGTTATTTTAAATTTCACCAGTTTTCTTTATTAATATCTTATTTCTGTTCCATGATCTCCAGAATCCAATATTGCATTTAATTGGCTTTTTTCTCCTTAGTTTCCTCCGACTTATGACAGTTCCTTACGTTTTTATGATCTTGACACTTTTGAAGAACATCAACCAATTATTTTATAGAATGACCCTCAATTTGAATTTGTCTAAAGTTTTCTATGATTAGATTAGTTCCTTCTCAGTCCAATATCGAAGGGTTCATGATATCGATACATCTTACTAATGATGACATTAACATTGTTCACATGGTCAAGATGATATCTATGGGGTTTCCCCACAGTCAAGATTTTTCCCTTTGTAATTAATAAATATCTTCTAGGGAGACATTTGAGACTAGGCACATTTCCTGTGTCTCCTAAAACTTTTGACCACTAAATTTATCAGTCATCAATGTTCCTCATCTACAATTATTACTGATACGTGCATTAAAAAAAATTTAACATACCCGTAATCAGGATGCATTTTAAAATTGATGATCTCTTACTTTCGCTATCATCTAGGTAGTGGTCATGAGCAGTTGTCATTATCTGTGTATGTCTTCTTGTTCCTTATTTCTGGTATCATACAACAAAGGCTACTGTTGTACATGTTAAATAACAAACCATTTATAGATTCATTGAGGCAATACTATGGATCCCATTTGTCATATGAAAACCTTCCATTCTCATTTTCTGGTAAAATCAAGAAGCTGCCAATTACACAAAGTACAGAATGGATGTCAGCAGCTGTGAAGAAAATCCAGCAGATAAAAGAAGGGCACTGGTTCATGATATAAGCACCCCAGTAAACATGATAACATAGAGAACAACAGAGTATCAATTTTTAAAATCTATATCTATGACACAAACAAAATGTAATTTAAAAAATGTCTTCGATGTTTTGGGAATGCCTAAACTATATACTTCTAAATTGAAAACAAAGAAAAGTCAATGTCTATTTTTAAGGTGATCTGCCAACTGCAGAACAATGGTTTCCAGCCTGACTTTTCTAGTATAATTATAGGTTCATCCAATGTTTCTGGGACAAAGTCCCCTCATCTGTAAAATGAGGTACCTGGAAACAGTAAAGCTTTTGGAAATTTAGACAACCATTTTTTAAAATAAAGT
>NW_011912455.1:0-2323 GCF_000151845.1 Pteropus vampyrus | reverse complement strand
TGCCACGGGCTCCCCAGATCTCTAACCAGACTTTGCCTCTTAGCCCCAGATCTGCTTGGCTTCTCGCCCTGACCAAATTGAGCCTGTCCAAACGTGGCCTCTGTATCTTCTTCCTAGATCTGCTCTTCTTCCTCCCCTAGGCTGTGTCTCAGTGATGTGTGCCACCATCACCCATTTGCCCAAACTGGAGACCTTCATTTCATGCCTGTCTCCTCTTGTCCCTGCTGTCACTTTCCTCTCATTCACTCTGTTCCTAAGTATTTAGTGAGAAATCCATCTTGCTGCTCAGCGGCACCATCAGGAACCCAGGCTTCCTATCTTTCTGCTTCACTGTCCTGGGCAAGTCGGCTTTCATCCTGTGCCGTTGCCTCACGTTCAAGCATGATGGCTGCCACAGGTCCAGGCTTCATGGCTACGTGCAAGGCAGGAAGAGAGCCAGGAGAATGCCTGGCACCAGCTGCAGTGGGCTTTTTTCTTTTTTAAGTTAAGAAAGCAAAAACAGACTTCCACTTAAGTGTCTGGCTAGAGCTGTGTGCCCTGGCCACCTCTGGCTTCAAGGGAGGCTGTCACCTAACATTTGGCTTTTCCAGGCCCTGAGGCTTGGCACCGGTGTAGCAAACAAGGAGAGTTTGCTGCTTCCTGGCACCACTGACTGCTTCTTAGGACTGTCAGCCATCCATCCTCTCTTTGCCTCCCACCACTAGGCCAGGCCATTGCCCCTCTCGCCTGCTTCGTGCACTCAGCCGTCTCCATGCATTTCCCACACGGCAGGCTGAGAGCAGGCTGAGAGACTTTCTAAACATCGCTCCCCCGAGGAGACCCATCAGCTGGTTACCACGGTTCCCTGGGGAAAGCCCAAGTGCCTCGTTCCCTGCGCTACCTCGGTTCTGCCTCCCTCTCCCGCTCCGCTCCCCCCACCCCTCCCACTTCCCGTCCCAGCCCTTCTAGCTTCATGGCCTTCATTGTTCTCTCGGCCTGGAAAGCGCCACCCACCCACACCTTTTCTTAGCTTAGGCATTTCTCCTGGCACCCCTCCATGGTGGGGCGGGTCCCTCCTCATGGCTCTGGTCACACAGCCCCCTCCCTCTCGCCCTCACCAGTCTGGCAGTTCCTCCATCATGGCAGCAGCCCCAGAGCTGGCCTTCAGGACGCATTTGTTGATCAATGGGGCAATTAGAAGTTGGTCAGGACTTGGACGTTCACTGTCATGGTGCAGCGTCACTGAGCCCGGGCCTCCGGGTCCCCCTCCATCCCCAGGGCCGGATCTCCTTCTACATGACCAACTATGGCGAGGAGGGGACACACGTGGGGAGTGCAGCCGCCTTGGACAACACGGACCTCGTGTTTGGCCAGTACCGGGAGGCAGGTACGTCTGCCATAGCCCGGCCCTGCGGAGCACGTGCCAGAGGTCAGGGCTGTGGTCCCAATCGGAGCAGGTCAGGCCCAGTCCCTCCTGGTGTGCAAGTGAGGCCCACGTTAGTTACCCCGTGTGCTCTTTGAGGAGTGGTGTGATACCAGAGAGGTAGAACTTTCCAGCAAGGAAGAGCCAAGCCAGGGATAGGAGCTTGGAGGCGGTGGGCTTCCCCTCTGGAGGCCGGCAGCATTGTGGTTAAGAGCCTGTGATCCAACCGGTCCCTGGTTACCAGTTGTCAGATTTGGGGCAAGTCACTTCCCTTCTCTGAGCCTCGGTTTTCTCATCTCCAAAATCAAAGTGAGGATGATATTGCAACCCCTGCGTTGTGGGGTTGCTGGGAGCACACAGGGAGGTCTCTCCAGGCACGGTGGCCTCCTGGAAGCCGCAGCAGAGAGGAAGGCCTGGCGGGTCCCAGCCAGGGAGCTGGCTCACTTCTGAGTGAATGAGTATGAGGAAGGGAGGGTCAGAGACCAGAACCGAAGAAAATCAGTGTGCATTGAAGAGTGGCGGGGGTGAGGGAGGGAGCCTGCGGAGCTGCGTGGAGAGTTCCAGAGTGGTGGTCGGTACAGGGCCCCTGCAAGGGAGACCCCTGTGGGGGTGTCGGGAAGGCAAATCTTGACCCTTCTTAGGCGCTGCATGACTACGGGCAAGTTGCTTAACTGCTTCTTGCCTCAGTTTCCTCATCTGTAATGGGAGGTGGTGAACCCTCCCACGGCCGTTGTTGAGGGGATTCATGGGGTAGGCGACGCAGAGCTGTCAGCATAGGGCCTAGCATGGGGTAAGCACTCAGCATTGGAGGCAATTTTGCGATTGAGGCCTATTGCCCTGGGACAGCTCTTCAGGAAGATGGGGCCTGGCCAGCTGGCTGTGCGGAGTACCTCCCTGGACCAGCATGGCATTCCGGTCTGT
>NW_011912454.1:0-1643 GCF_000151845.1 Pteropus vampyrus | reverse complement strand
GGCTCTTGCCTTAGGCAGACTTTCCTCAGAGATGTAATTCCCGCCCTCACCAAGCCCAGGCAAAGGCAGATCTGGAGCCCCGGAGGAACCGTCGGCACACCTCTGCCCCACGCCCTCGGCCTGGGAAAGAGGGGCATCACTCGGCTCCGTCATCCAGCTGCCATCACACAGGTTCCTGGGCAAAACGACATGTGGGAGGGGGCTTTTCAGGGCCAGGAAGACCATCTACGAGTCCTCTGTACCATCTAAATAATGCCCGATGTCCTCATGACACCGTCGTCTCGTGGAAAGGAGCTCTGAGAAAGCAGCCTGGTGGAATCAGGAATGGAGAGAGGTGACGAGCGGTCACGTCTGCCTTTGCCACTCACTGCCCCGGGGTTCGGCCTCTCTCTCCAGCTCCAACCTCTCCCTCAGAGTGTCTGTCTGTGTAGCGGAGGGTGTGGCAGGCGACGGGCAGCTCTGTGACTGGCATGGATGACGTGCACAGGAGAAAACCACGACCCTGAGCTGCATTTCCCGAGTCCTCCCTGGACGGCCGTACCTCCGAGGTCTTTGCAAGAACTCACCCACGTAACCCGCACGACAACCCCGTGAGGTAGGCGCTTCTGAAGAGCAGCCGCGGCTGAGAACCACAAGCCAAAGTCTTAGAAATGCCCCACTGTCTCCTTTAAATTGTCACCTCTATGTCATTACTCTGCGGATGGAGTCAAAAGTCCCGTCTGCTGCTGAGGCCCAGGGATCGGGCCTTTGTTTGTACTTCAGGTCCGTCCCTTCTCCCGTGTCCATGCCTGCCCCGCCTTCATGCCAGCACCCAGGAGGCTGGGCCCGGGCCCAGGATCAGACATCTGACCAGCCCTGCAGGGTTTTCCGCCATGACCAGGATTCCATGAAGCTGCCTGTGTGAAGGCACGTCAGCTCTTAAGCTCTCCATCCTAAGCCATGCCGCTCTGCAGATGCCCGCGGCCCCCGGCTCTGGGAACATGACAATTGGACCAGCGTCACCGAGAGCTGGGAGTCGCCTGTCCAATGCCCAGCCCAGCCCGCCCAGCCACTCTAGTGGCAGGGAGGTGGCTTGTGGCGTCATTTTAATTAAGCTCACATCAGTGCCAAGTGGTCTCTGGATGGAATCTCTCGGGCAGGGGTCTCTGAAATACGAGGCAAGTTGACAAGGTGGGGGTGTGATGGACCTCGCCACACCAGGCTTAGCTTGCCTCTCAGGACTCGGACTCCAGCAAGCACGATCCAGGCTGGCAGGGGCCCAGGAGGCACGTGCATTCTCTGCAAGCTGGACCACGTTTTCACTCCTAAGGATGCCAGTGCCCGAGACACGTTGACCCACAAAACAGGAACTGCCTTCTTCCATGCCTTCAGGGGCCATGTACGAAACTTCAGAGGCTGAAGCACGCCGGGACGGGAGGCAGGAGGGAGCAGCAGAGACTGTGGCAACCTGGAGGGCAAACGCTAAGGAGAAAGCCGATACCGAACTCCGGCCTCCTGCTGCCCCGGAGGAATCGGGGCGCAGTGTATCTCGGTCTCCTGATTTTTTTTTAGGGGAGCACGCTTCTCATCTTACTCAGAGTAAAAGCCAAAGTCTTGATTTGACAGCAGCTGACAAGACCCTCGTGATCTGCTCGCCTTCCCCC
>NW_011912453.1:0-2127 GCF_000151845.1 Pteropus vampyrus | reverse complement strand
TGCCTGTCACGTCATCCTTGTTTTTCAAAAGAGGACCCGCCCTCCGCCATTTCAACGTGGTTTGTTATAATCTGTTCACCAGAGCTACGCCACCTCGGCGAGCCTTGCCAGCTGGCATTTTCTCTTTCTCCTTACGCTTGCCTGAAGGCCTGGTCCATCTGCGACAACAGACCTCAGCTCTTCTAAAGAAACGTGAAAACAGCCACAGTAAATGACCGACCGAGGTGCCGCTGAGCCGTCATGCCACGGGGACTCTGCCCGAGGATGCAGGCTTCACAGTGGAGACTGACACCGTCCCAAGGAGCAAACCCTTCGTGTCCCACCAAGGGACCAATAGAACCCCCAGGACTCATCCCAGAAACAGGCGACTTGTTGAAAATCGTCTGTTTAACACAAAATCATGGGGAACAAAATCACAGGGAAGGAAATAGACCTAAAAGAATAGATTTAACTGTGATTCGCGTTCTGTTTTTAATGAGCGAATAGGAAACCCTCGTGTGTCTTCTTCATCTGTGTCTAACACTCGGTTTATCGCGACAGCTGTACAAACTGAAATGAAACACTCTTTAAACATCTGTTCCAACTAATCCCTAGGAAAAAAAGAAAAACTTTCTTGTGAAAGTTCGTATATTGATTATAAGCTGATATATTGTTAGCATAATTAACTATAGTGATTCTAACAGAAAATAATCACATGTATTGTCTATTTCTACAAACCTTTTCAAAACATGGTGCCAGTGGTTAAATATAACGCGAACGATTTTACTAAATCTTTGTTCACGATCTTGTAGTCTTTACATAGAATAAATAAGACTCTTTTCCTTCCGATCAGAATGTATTTTAACGGTGACCTTGCCGATGATCTCATGTAATTAGCTGCGATCCGCCCTCAGGTGCAGAGCTCCTCCTCGGAGGCGGAGCGGCCTCAGCCAACACGTCCCGGGCAGGCCGGGTGCTGCTTCTCCGTGGGCGCGGAGCCCTGGCCTACGAAGGCGAATATTATCAATGCTGGTGGGTCAGGAACACGGACAAATGTGACCTCAGAGAAAGCAGGTGCCCTTCGGCTTCAAGATAGTAAAGGGAAAAAAAAAATGGTGATGAATCAGATTCTTCTTTGTGTCTGACCTCAGTAGATGAATAGAAATAATTCTGAGAAATAACTACAATTCTAGGACTTGCAAAGTCTCCAGAAAGGAAATAATTCTTAGTCTTAATGGTGTACAGCTGTAGCTTTTGAAACCATACGATAAGGCGATATTTATATACTAATAAACATCTTTCGTAACAAGGAAGTGACAGTGGTAAACAAAACACATCGTAAAACTAATTTTACACCGTCAGAAAATCAAAAAGTGGCACAGGCAGAGCCGCCCCGTCAAGGTCACGTGGACTGTACCCCGTCCCAAATTCGTCACCCCTCTGCGCATCTGCACCCTGCGTGCCCTTGCCATGGACAGCCTGTGTTTTCCCGCCCCTTCCCCGTCGGCTTGGCCGTGCTTGGCTTTGGCTGGAGGCATGCTGGCAGAAGTCACTGTTCCGGACCTGAGCCATAGGAGGCCTCATACCTTCCCGGTCAGCACCTCGAATCTCTGCCATCACCATGACATCTTCAAACGGGCAGCTGCTGTCCTCTCAGCGTTGGCTCCAGGCTGAGATGAGTGGACAGCCCTGGACCACAGACCATGGGAGGCGGAGTCCCCCCCTGTGGCTGAGTGACCATGAGGTGGGACTGTGGGGCACGAGGGGCTCCTTGCTTTGCCATCATTGCCACGGGCACTCCCGACACATCCCGCCGTCAGAGACAACGACATCGTGTACACTGAGGGACAATAAAAATGACAAGGTCACCCTGTGTCACACTCGAAGTAATACTTCGAGGCTTTCCTCTAAGTTACTATCTTCTTAATGGAAACAATTGTATCACAGATTATTATGAGACTAATGTCTCAAGATACATCCCAACCATGACAGTGCAGAAATTGTAAGAAAATCGCTATTATCACCACGATCAAAGTAACCGTGAAACTGATATATAACATCGATATGGAATAGCCTATTCATTCTAGGCTACAAACCCACAGAGCACATTACTGTATTGGCTACTGCAGGCAATTGTAACACGGTGGC
>NW_011912452.1:0-2443 GCF_000151845.1 Pteropus vampyrus | reverse complement strand
CCATGTCACCGAAGTACTTCCAGAGAGTTTTCATGATGACTGTCCCCAGTGAATGTATCTACATTCAGGAATTTATCAACCACAGAAAGCCTTTGACATCATTTATAATGGACATCTCCGTGGACAGGCCGGGACACTTTTTATGAAAGATACGTCCCTGAATATTATCTCTTATGTGATAGTAAAATTATTTTGTGTATTAAATAAAATTCATTTGAATGCATAAGAAGTCACCATCTCAAAAGTTGATTATTTTCTTTTTGTAAAATAATTATCCATTACCCACATCTACTAAACCTAGATTTTCATTATAATAAATGGAGAGGATAACACTCAAGAGAAACATTTTCCTTATATTTCAAAGTCTATTTTATCACCTCATGTGAGTCATAAACATGCATAAAAATAGGAAAACAAGATGGAGATCATACAACCAGTTTGCATAAAAACTCCAGACCCAGTCGGTCTTATAGGATGAGTCTGGAGTCTTTCGGCTCTCTAACAAGCATCTGTAGATGGAATGGCTGGGTGGACACTGGTACAGGCTTGTCTTCTGGCAGACCTGGGTTCAATCCCAGTGTCCCCACTCCTCTTATTTGGACGTGACCCGGAGAAAACCATCGCCCCCCACTGCTATGACTAACGAAACAACGCATGTGAAGTGTGTGGTGCATACTGCGTTTGCAAAGAATGTTTTTGTCGACATGTGGCATCTTCTATTCCAAAAGCTTATACTCAGCAGGCCCATTTTGGTAACGTGGAGATACAGGATAGGCGTTTACTGAGTCCTGGTTCACAAGGCTCTTCCTGAGCACACATTTCTCAGACTCCCCTGCAGCGAGGTTGGGCCCATGAAATTTGTTCCAGACAATAGGTAGTGAGCGGGAGTGTCATGTGACAAGTCTGGGCTGACACGTGGTGTGAGTAGGTGTGAGTGCACCATGCCCTCTCCTTCCCTGTTGCCACAGCCCTGCAAAACCACTTCAGATGTAAGTATCTATACAAGACAGAAGCACCCCGAATCCTAGCATTTCCCCTTGGAAGCTAACTGCCTTGGGGAGCTGCAGTATCCACAGTGGGCTTTGTGTGGCAAGAATAGAACTTGCAAGTGATAAACCACTGAGATCTCAGGGTATGCTCGTTACTGAAACACGGACTAGCCTATCCTGACAAATACAGATTACCCCCTGGCTTTACACCAGGAATTCCGAGGAATTTCAATTTTAACATAGGTTTCTATGGATGCCCCAAGTCACAGAAATGTCTTTTTTCTAATAAGTGTGATTCTCTCAGGAACTCAATATCTGCCGTTCTTATATGTTAATACTGCAGAGATTCGTGAAATGAGTTTAGCGTAGTGTCTCCATGACATCATATAGTAATTTGTTTGTGTTTACATGGTGAAAATTTTAGAGCCATATAATCATGAGCAGAATACACACACACACACACACACACACACACACACACACACACACACACTGTAAATCGGGTACATGAAATTATTCAATCAAAAGCGTTTCCTGGAAGATCATTTGTCATTGTCATGGGCACCCAAGGCATGAGCGAGTAGCAGCAGCCTGGAGAATGTTGAGAAAGAACATGAAATCCGCATTACCTGCAATATCCCTGGGGCTCTCGGTGTGTGAACAGCGGGGTGCGGAAGGGTGTGATGGGGAGACTGGGGGAAAAGGAATGAGTTGCCAACTGGAGACAAAACGGGGAGCTTGTACTTGCATTTGCGTTTCCTTAGCAAGGAAAGACGACGACCCCCGCCTTTGTGTCTCCAAGTGGCAAGGAGAGAGAACAGTGCTCTTCGAGGTGAGCTCCATCAAGCCGTGCTGATGCACCCCGGGTGAAGAACACGTTCCCGCCTTTAGTCACTGGAAACGCTCCCAAGATGTATATAATTTCATGGATGGGAGAACACCGACTTTGCAGAACTTAAACGGTAGAAGCATGTAGTGCTTAAATTATGCAAAAACAAGCTTCTTCCTAGTACAAGGCAAGCCTGGGCATACTGGTCCTCGAGTGCCACTCATCTCTTTCCACCTGGATGGCCCACAAGGCTTCCAGAAGCCATTGACAGAGTGAAAGGAGGAGGAAGGCTCAGAGGAAGCCAGTGTGATTCTGTGAAGTTCCCGCTTGGGAAGAAGCCTTCCGATGGCCATGAAAGGCCCCTGACCACAACGTAGTCTGGGCTGAGACCTGCCTGAGTGACAAGAACCTGGCCGCTGAAAAGGGAGGTCTGGGATGGGTGGAAACCAGCCCGATGACATCGAAGGGATGTGTTCTTCCTACTGTCCCTACGTATTGCGTATTGCGTGGAGGAAGCAGGCGCCCCAACTGCTGTCGCTGTGGAATTTAAACAAAGGAACGCAGGTGAGGTGCAGAGCCCAGTGCTTGGCGTGGGACACGTTTTCAAAGCGTATTTTTATGGAGA
>NW_011912451.1:0-1353 GCF_000151845.1 Pteropus vampyrus | reverse complement strand
CTGGTTAGGTGCGGACAGCGTTTTAAAATAAAATGTTTTAAAAAGCAGAAATACAAATATAATTAAATATAAAATAATTTCGTAAATGTATATGGTGATGGATGTTAACCAGACTTATTGTGATCATTTTGCAACATACACAAACATCAAATCACTGTGTTTTACACTTGAAACTAATGTAATGTTACGTATCAATTACATCTCAATTTTAAAAACTTTTTTTTCTGATAGGTGGAATTGTGGGTTATCTCTCGCCTGTTTCCAGTTTTAAAATTTTTCTCATAACATGCATCACTTTTTGAATAAGAAAAGATAGTAAAAGTTAACTTTTACCAAAAAAAAAAAAAAAAAAAGCAGAGAAACAGGCTATATTTCATATACCTTGCAGTGGTAGTGATAACTCGGTGTTGTATGGATCTGAAAAGCACGGAAAATAAGAACCTGCAACTGTGGATGACTTTGGACGGGACACATATGCCTGGCACCTTTCCAGCCTCTCCCGCTTACGTTTCCCCTCCGCTCGCTTCCCCGAGTTGCGTCAGCTACCTGACTCTCGAAGGCAAACGAGTTTGAGACCCCTGGTAGCTAAATGGAAAGCGTGGGGGTTTTGTAGTCAGCGATAGTGCCCGGCTCTGCCACTAAGCCGCGGGGGGAGGGGGGGACGATCTTGGGCAAGGATCACCTTGAGTCTGAGTTTCCTTCTGTGTTAAATAAGAATTTCCGTCCACAGACATCTGTCGGGGTAATTGTCACAACATGAATTATTCTGAAAGTAAGGCTTCCCACGCTTGCCCCCTGCCCCCCACCCGCCACGCCTTCCCCTGCTGGGTCTCGTCCAGCAGGGCAGTGCGCCCCCTAGCGGCCAGGCCTCCCTAGAAAGTGGTTACCCAGAGGCACCCCCCCCCCCTCAGGGGACGCTGCTGTGTCTCCTGGAGAGATGACATGTAAAATGCCACTTAATCACCTCCAGCAGCAGGCCTGGTTATTTCTGGGGCTGCTGTTAAGGGACGTGGTAAAGGTTCCGGTCCCCAGGGTGCTGACCTTCCAATCCGCAGGGCTACCCCATAGGAGGTCACCACGAATAGGTCCTTTTGAAAGTGATGAGGACAACAGCTAGTCTTCTCTGGTATTCAGATGGCCTCTCTGCCCCCTAGGCAGCCCACCAATCACAGTAATTAGGTTCCGTTACTGCCATTTATGTCCCTCTGATGACGCGGGAGAGATCACTTACTTCCACAGAGAGGAGGGGAAGGAGGGGGAGGAGGGGGGAGAAGACGATGGCATGGCTTTTACTATTTCCAGAAAAAGGGGGGGAATGTGGGACATCTCCAGGACAAAAACTCTGCAGACTGG
>NW_011912450.1:0-1407 GCF_000151845.1 Pteropus vampyrus | reverse complement strand
ATCACGTTTAGTTAAATTTACTCTTTAAGACCTATTTTCATACCACTGAGTTCAGAGTCAGCCTCCTGTTAACCCTAGGCTCTGCCGATGCCACATCAGTATTTCTTGGGAGTCTGCCTCCCTGGGCGCGTCTTCAAGCACCCCGGCGTGCCGGCAGCCGCGCCTCCCCATCCTGTGGCCCTGCGGCTTTCCACGTGGGGCGCAGCACCCCGCGCCTCGTGGCCTCGTGCGAAGTCGGCGAGGCCAGCCTCCTTCAGCAGACGCCCGCTCTCAGGCTAGTGGGGTTAAAGGGCGCATCCCTGGCCTCTGATCCGCCCAGGCTTTCGCCCCGCGGGAGGGCTCGTTTGGCCTTCGTGTCCAGTAGCCTGTGTCTGACTCCTGGTAGGACGTCCACTGGAAGGACAGACGGGCCCTCGCCCATCCTGGATGACAGGTCCGCATCTGGCAGGCTTGGCTGTGGCTTGACTGTGTCGCCGGGGACTCGGGCCTGTTGCAGCCTTTGATACCGGCGACGGGAGGGAGGGAGTCCTGCTTGCTGAGGCTGTGACCCACGCGTGGAAACCACCTCTCCACAGTGCTCTGAGCGCTCCCCGAACCCCGCCAGCCCCTCTGCCCCTCGCCTGCGGGGGTCGCCTTCCCACTCCCGCCTCCCGGCACGTCGCGTCCCCATCTGCCCTCTGCCTGTGTCTCTGGGCTCCTCTCCAGCGGTACTGCGTTCGGTCGCTCGCTCTCAGTCCATTTCTTCGTTATCTACCTCCTCTTGGCGTATTTCAGATGCTTTAGGTTAAAATAAAATGACCCGCTTTCCTCTAAGTATCGTCCCTGCCCATCCCTGCCCATCGCCGCTTTCCCTCACCTTCTCGTTCTTCATTTCCCAGTTTGCAAACTTGGGCTCCACCCGTTGTGTGGAGATGGTCTAGGAGCCGTCAACACCAGCTCAGCGCCCCCACCCAAGGGCCGTGGCGTCCCACACCGCTGGCCTCCTTGTCCGTCTGGTCCGAGACTCTGCTCGCGCCTCAGTGGCCTTCATTCCTTTCTCTTCTGCCGTGACACCTCCCTCCGTCTCGCGCTGCGGGGACTCAGGGCAGGCAGGGGAGGGCGGAGCCTGGAAGTCGCAGCTTCGGGAAGCTCCCCGGTGGGCCTCAGGCAGGTGGTCGCCGGACCGCATAGGAGAAGCATAAGAAGCGCCTCTGCCCCAGCTCTGCCCCTCAGCGCGCACGTCTGGCTCTACCCACAAGCCCCGGGACGTGCTCGGGCTCGCCCTGGACCCGCAGCCTGCATCTGTCCCTCGCTCGCTCCCCAGCCGCCCGCCACAAGGCCCCCTCATCCACCCGTGCCCCATTCTTGCTGTCGGCCCACCAGTCACGCTCATTTACCTTCCAAAAGCACATTTCTGGTCGCCGTCTT
>NW_011912449.1:0-2463 GCF_000151845.1 Pteropus vampyrus | reverse complement strand
TTAATTTAAAAATGACACCTAAATTTTATCTTGGTTATTTAAAATCACTATAATTGTCATAATATAAACAAATAACATATACATTTGATCAGAAATTAACATACTTAGGTGATGGTATGGGTGGGGAGATAGCATTACAATGATTTTGATAATACCTAAGACATAGATTTAGATAATGTGAAATAATGAATATCTTTTCTGAGTAAAATAACATTTTAGATATAATAGATTAGTCAAGAGTCAAAGTATATTATTTGATCCTGGCCTATATTTCCTGACTTGATTTAAATTAGGTATACCCCAAAAGTATTCTCTCTACAATAAGTATGCTTTCTGAAAATTCATGGTAATATCTATAATATATTTGAAATCATAAGTGATAGAGGCTCAATGCAAAGTATTACCAGTAGTTTTTATGACAAACCACAGATAGAATCAACTGACTTTATAACACAACTGTGCCTTCCTTCATGCTGCTCATCTTTCACTTCCCATCCTGTGCTTCCCTCTGTCACTGAGGCATGAGACACCACAAGACCTTCCAAGCACCCTGACACACACAACCCAGAAATGTGAGCAGTTAATCCTAGTGAGTTAAACCCTTAAGTAATGAGAAAAGAAAAAGAGAATATTAATTCTACTTCCCTCTTCCTGAATGAAATGTTCTGATTTCCAATAGTTAATATAAACTTCCAAAAGTTCTTTGAAATTGATCAATATTAAGCACTGGCTAACTCAAAAACTCAACCTTGCTCTCCCACGTTCCCTGTCTCATTTCTCCTTCCCTCAATCCTGCTTCTCAGCTTCCTGGGGATTAAACTCCTTAATGCAGTAAAATATAAAGTCATATACATCAGGCATTTCTCTAGGAGGTCCAGGGTAATACACACATGAAGTTTATAATCTTAGGCCAAGAGCAGAAGCCAGAGACCAGACCTGAGACCCTTTGTAAAATTTAGCCACAAATTAAGCTTTATCTGTTTTGAAATTAAGAAAAATTTGTAAAATATATTACCATTTATCTTTTGGTATACATGATGCTGCATTTAAAAAATGGTAATATTAATCTATAATCACTGAAAAAATATAAAAACTATAACAAGAAAGTTAGAGGTACCTATTATCTGATGCTGCCATTCAGTAATTGCCTCAGTAACATTTGGCCACATTTATATCCAATCATATATCTACAACATTTCCAGTTCAGTATGCTCATATCTTATTTAACAACACATCATGGAATTTATCTTTAACTAAAATTATCTGGAAACATTATTATCCTATTTGTAAGTCTATTATAATTATATAATGATGTTTTAATTGTCAAGATTTTTAAGCCTCTGATTTTTTTATTTTTTATAAACAATACTACAGTAAATTCCCCGCTATGTTAAACCTCTGTCAAGTTGTCCATTTTTATAAACATGAGACACTTCAAAAAATTTGTGTGTCATCTGGTATATGGAAAATATGTGAGTATTCCATGGCCCACAAGGTACAAATTATGCCAGTGTTCTTACTTCGTTTGCCTTCTGTTGAGCATTTCCAATTCACTAAAGTTTATCCTACCATAGAAGTGGTAACTTCAGTTTCTACTAAGTCTTTTTAAATACAATGTCCTGCATATAAGAAAAAATTACAAGATATATGAATATGCAGAAAAATTGAACCATAGTTTTTTAAAAAGTCAATGGAAGCATATATAAATGGCCTAGATCTGGGAATTTGACAAAAACTTTAAAATAACTATTATATATGTTACAGAATCCAGAAGAAAAGGTTGTTAATATGCATGAAGATATGGGTAATTTCAGCAAAGAAACAAATTACAATAAAGAATCAAACAAAAATGATTAAAACAAAAAAGTCTGATATCAGAATGAAGAATTCATTCAATAGGTTTAATGGCAGGCTAGACATAGGTGAAGAAGAAATGATTCATGAATATGAAAACAGCTAAAACAGAAGTTATGCAAACTGAAATACATGCACACACAAAGAATAAAAAAAGGAGTAGTGTCTAAAATTAGTAGAAACATGCTCAGTAAATTTGAAGATAGGTCTAAAAAATTGAAAGCACAAAAAGAAAAAAATGGAGAAATCAATTTCTGGATATTATGGAACAATATTAAATGATCGAAGACATAAATGGAGTTCCAGAAAAAAAAGAGAAAATATTGGCGAACAAGAAATATTTTAACAGCCAAAAAATTCTAAAATTGATGAAACCCACAGATCCAATAAGCTAAATAAACCTCAAACAATATAACTATGAGAAAAATCACACCTAAGCATATCATAAGCTTATAAAAACAAAAGACAAAGAGATCACTTCGCAAGTTATAGAAATGTCCTAACCACTATACTATACATCTGAAACTAATATAATATTGAACTGTAATTGAACTGTAATTGAAAAATAACAAACAGAAAAGGAAGGAAGGGAAGGAGGGAGGGAGGGAG
>NW_011912448.1:0-2009 GCF_000151845.1 Pteropus vampyrus | reverse complement strand
AAAAAAAAAAAAAAAAGCAGAAGAAAACCCTTCCTCCATCCTTCACTTCATTCTTATCATCCATACAGCCCTACCAACTATAACTTCTACCCAGAAAATTTCTATTTTTTCTGCCACTAGTTTATCTTCTTCATCCATTACCTGGACTATTAAACCAGCAGCCATCTAACTATACATCCCCCCCACCCCCAAACCTGTCCCTTTTGCAGCCAAAGGCATTCTAGTTTAGTTGTTTGCCCTTGCCTACAGGGCTAGACTTCTTAGCATGGCATATACTTGGCCTTTCCCAACAAGACCCTGCCTTCTTTTGAGCTTTGTCTCTTGCCAAGGCATACTTTTTTTTTTTTTTTTAGTTTAAGTATGTTCCATGCAATATTTAGTCAAGTATGACATACTTATACTAAAAAGTTAGTCATTGTTTACCTAAAATTCAAATTTAACTAGACATTCTATGTTTTGTTAGGCAACCCTACATGTGTTACTTTGTTTTTTAACCTGGTCAAAAATATAGTAGTGTCTCTATTTCTTTATATCTTGCCCTGATCTAAAAAAAAAATTGCAGTTGCAAGAATTTTTTGACTATGAAATGTTCGACGTTTCTTTGTGAAATCTTTCATATGTTTATGAAAATGGAGCTATACTAATAGAGTCTCTGTAACAATGCATTTTTGTCAGAGGCAATAATTTTGAAAAAGTTGTTTTGGAAAAACATGTTTGAGATTCAAGTGCAGTAATGACTGCAGCAGGCCTTTTCTGAGGGGAGGGAATCAGCATTCAGGGAGATGAACTTCAATTAAATTTAATCTTCTTTTTGTTTATGGAAATCTTTATTGCTTCAGTTATTAGTATTTCTTCAAGATTACTCTTGGAGAAGAAATTAAATTATCATTTCAATTTTACCTCTAGCTTTGTATAATTTTTTTCTTCTGTGATATTTTTTGTCTTATGAATAACAGCTATAATGTGATTTTCAACTTATTTTCTGTTCTGGAAAGTGTTCAGCTTTAACGTAAATAAGAATCAAGGTTTTTAAAAAATCACTGACTAAAATCCTTATTTTATTACATTGATAGAAATGTACTGCCTGTTCTGATTTTATAAGTTTTTAATTATTCTGGCAAAGTAAATAGGTTTTACACTGAAACTTTCTGATTGGACTAGGATAAACCATTGTCAACATTTATCAGAAGATTAAGACCCATAAATAAAGAGCTCCAGCGGATCAAGAAAAAACAACTGCCAATTTGCAAATAAAAATACAGATGGCCATAAATTTAAGAAAAGAAGTTAATCTTACTAGTAATGAAGAAGAGGGATTGAAACAAAATAGTTTTTTTTTTTTTTTAAATCTTTAAATTGGGTATTCAGGTTGGGAACATGAGCAGTCTCAGCTATTACTGGTAGAATATAAATGGGGACAGCCTTTGAAAGTGTGCTTTGACTAAATCTTGAAATTTTAAAATGTAAGTACTACTTGACCCACTAATTTCATTTCTAGGTCAGGAGTCTGTCCTATATAAATAATGGCACATGTGCAGTGAGGCATGCACAACAGTGTTTATTGAATCAGTGTTTGTAAGGGCAAAAAAACCAAGTACACGAAACAAAAACCCTCCCCAACAAGATCAATGTGGAAATGCTTATCAGTTTTAATCTGGTTTTACTATAAAATATTATATAGCGGTTAAAAAGAGTGGGTGAGATTTTACGTATTAATAGAGAAAGATCTCCACAGCTTATTAACTGGAAAAAAAACCACATTACAGAACAATACATATACTCTTTTACTTAATAAAGCTGTTTTTGTGTATATACATATACATATATACACACACACACATATATATGATGTACATGGTACCATACAAGTATACGTGCGTGTGTTGTATATGAATATGGGAATGTATATGTATGTACACACACACACATTTATGTATGTTAACTAATAAAAATACTCACAAAATTGTTAACTCTCCTGAGGAGAAGGCAGTGGCATTTTGGGGTGAGAA
>NW_011912447.1:0-1712 GCF_000151845.1 Pteropus vampyrus | reverse complement strand
GACTCAAGTAAAGACTGGTTAGAAGAGATCATGAAATAACAAAATGAGTCTGTTTCAACTATGACAACTGCCATAGAGACCAAAGAGAATCAAGTGCATACTTATCTTAAGAATTATTGTATATCTGGCCGTTATAAAAGTAAACATCTCTCTGTATGGGCAAATTGCTTTCCCATTATGAGATTCCGCCTACCTTGAAAAATTACTTGGAGCCAGACCATCAGGAAGCAAGTTTAGGTCACAGAACTTGAGAAAGTATAAAAATCAAATCTTACACATATCGAATATCCCAATATAATAAATTAAAACATTAAAAAATGTCATAAATTTCTGTTGTAATCTTGACAAGCTAAATTTGTTCACTTAATATTTAGGGTGGTCTTTGTAAAATCCTTGACTAATGTTACCACCTTCATTCTTTATTTATTTTTCAAAGAACCATTAGCAGAAAAAAAGTTTTTAAATATGGATACAGAGAAAGAATTAAGTATGCAAAACGAAGGTTTGGCTTTCTATTGTATTGATACTATTGATTTGGTAAGTCAACCTACTAGTTATCTGTGCCCAAAAAGTTAGCTGGCAACCCAATAGGTTTTTCTCTTTAGTTATTATTAAAGTATTTACCATGATGTTTATTTTAATTTTAGAAAATATAATAGCGTCAGTAGTTGAATGCTTACATGTTTTTAATTTTATAAAAAGGACAATGGATTTTGTTTCTCTGTCTAGGTAGGACAGGTAAATTGGAAAATATTTTACCAAATAGTAAATGCCACCTCTCAAGTCACTTTGATAGCTTCCACAGAGCTAGTTTACATCTAGTTTACACTCCACCATGCTTTATTTTTCACTTTTCTTTTTCTTTCACTTTTGTGATGAAGACAATTGGACTTCTCTGGAAAATGGAGAAAGCAATTAATTTTAATCAAATAGACTAACTTTAGCTTGAAGTCCAGAAAGCTTTAGTTTAGAATACATGATACCAAGGCTTGATAAGCTGAAATAATTTGACATGATTTAAAACATCCAAAAATGTTCATCTGATATTGTTTCAACTTCAAAGGAAAAAAGTATTGATTCTCTTATTATTTGTAAGAGAATATATTCTATTAGCTCATGTGCCCAATAATATATATTCTTAATAGAAACCAACTTCTTTTAGAATCTCTACAGCAATCAAAATGTATAATGTGTTTAAAATTACATGTTTAATGTGATAGTTCTCCACGAACACCATTTTCCTTTTTCCTCAGTAATAGATGTGGAACTTAGACATAGCTGCCTAACGTGGAATAGCATTCGTCTGCCTTTTCCAAGCCAAGTGTGGACATTTGCCTGGATTTTCAAGACAAAATGTGAGCAGATACAAAATGTGCAACCTTCACCTCACTTGATTCGGAAAATCTCTGCATGTGGACTTCTGCCTCTTTTTCCTTTCCATGAACTGAATTGGCCATGGTTGAAATTATTTTGAAACAGAATACTAAAGATGGAAGGCACAAAAGTGTCTAAATGCCCTGAATGACTACTTGGAAGAATAGCCTGCACAAGAGCCACCATCAAGCCGAAACCCACATTTCAGACTCTCACAAGAGCCCAACATACTTGTTTCTTTGTTCTTTAAACCATTGTAATGTAATGGTTTCTTTTTGCAGAAGCCTAAGCTAACCTAACTAATCATTTCATTCTGAGATTTAAAGATTTAATGACTG
>NW_011912446.1:0-2385 GCF_000151845.1 Pteropus vampyrus | reverse complement strand
ATTTTCTTCCATTATTAAAAATTCGATTATGGGTTTTATTTATCATTGTATTTTTCTTCTCCACTGGATTGGAAGTTACGTATGTCTGTATTTGGTGCTTATCTTGAAGTTACAAGATCTATACTTAATACCAAAAAAGAAATGCATCCTCTTCTACAAAAAAAAATCTGCATCAATTCCAATTACTTTCCTCCAGACTTAAATGTATTATACTGTGTTGCATTGTATTATATTACATCGTGTTATGTACACTGTCTAGTATTTTTCTGACTCCTACAATTTAGATCGTATTGTGTTCCTTTATGCTATCGGTTTGTTTATTTTTACATTTTACAGACAGTGAGGAACGGTTCTTTTCCTATTATATTTCTCTGGAAGAATTCATGTAATATCGGCATTATTTTATTTCTTCGATGTCGAAATTTATCACTGAAATAACTAGTCCATATGTTGTGAGTTTGTATGTGTGTGTATGAAGTTTTTAAATTACCTATCAAATCTATTTAGTAATTATGGGACTTTTCACATTTTTACTTCATCTCGCGTCTGTTTTAGTAAGTCGTATTTTGCCAGGAGTTTACCCATTTACCCAAATTTCCAACTATTTAGCACAAAACTCTTCATGATCATCTTCTCTATTTTTCCCCCAAAGACTATGTCTTTTATTATTAGTTCCAGGTATACAGTCCATCGGTTAGACGTTCATATAGTTTTTGAAGCGGTCGCTGATGGCTCTCACACCCACCCACAGCCATTACGATGCCACTGACTATGTTCCCTATGTTGTACTCTACGTCCGTGACTGTTTTGTAACTACTAATTTGTTCTTCCTCAACACTTTACCTTTTCCTTTCAAACCCCCAACCCCGCTCCCCTCTGGCAGCTACTAGTTTGTCCTCTGTATCTGTGAGTCTATTTTTGTTTAGTTTGTTCCTTAGAGTCTGCATATAAGTGAAATCACATGGGATCTATCTTTCTCTATCTGACTTATTTCGTGCAGCATGATAACGTCTAGGTCCATCCATGTCATTGCAAATGGTAGGATTTCATTTTTTTTTAGGGCTGAATAATATTCCATTGTCTATATGAAGCATAACTTCTTTAGCCAGTTGTCTGTCGCCGGGCACTTAGGATGCTTCCGTATCTTGGCTATTGTGAACAGGGCTGCCGTGCACATAAGGATGCATAGATCTTTACGGACTGGTGCTTTGTAATTCTCTGGATAGATACCCAGAAGTGCAACTGCTGGGTCAAAAGGTAGTTCTGGGGTTTTTTTATAACCTTTTTTTTATTAACACCTACAGCACCTGGTATTCCTAGGCGGTCTCCCCATCCAAGTACTAACCAGGCCCGACCTTGCTTAGCTTCCGAGATCGGACGAGATCGGGTGCGTTCGGGGTGGAATGGCCATAGACTCTGTTTTTGATTTTTTGAGGAACCTCTGGACTGTTTTCCATTCCAATCCAACGAACGGTGCACGAGGGTTCCCTTTTCTCCACATCCTCGCCAACGCTTGTTGTTTTTCGATTTATTAATGACAGCTATTCTGACAGATGTGGGGTGATTTCTCATTGTGGTTTTAATATGCATTCCTCTCATGATTAGTGACCTTGAGCATCTTTTCATATGTCTGTCGGCCAGCTAGCTGTATGTCCTCTTCGGAGAAATGTCTGTTTGGGTCTTCTGCCCATTTTTCGGTGGGATCGTGTTTCTGTTGTTGCGTTGTATGAGTTCTTTATTAATTTTGAACATTGACCCCTTACCAGATTTAGCATAGATGAACATCGTCTCCCATGCAGTAGGTTGTCTTTTTTTTGTTTTGTTGATGGTTTTCTTTGCTTTGCAAAAACTCTTTAGTTTGATGTAGCTCCATGTGTTTATTTATTTATTTTTTCGTTTCCCTTGCCTAAGGAGGTATATGATTCTCTTCTTAATGACTACAGAACAGCAGTGCCCCTTTGTCATGCATAGACTGGTTTTTGGTCTTTTGTTCCTGGCCCATTCTTACTAGAGTGTCATTCAGTTTACAGTCCTTCCTCTAGGGCTTGAGCCTCTTAATTTTGTTTTCTGTTTTGTTGCTTTTTGCTCTTTATCATTTCCTTCCTTCTGCTTCCTTTCGATTTGATATTCTCTTTGCCTTTCTTGAGATGGATACTGAGATCATTTACGTTTAGCCTTTTATCTTTTCATATATATATGTATGTGTATATATATACATGTGTATATATATATGCATACATATTTTTTCTTTACACACACACACACACACACACACACACACACACACGCAGCTATAAAATTTCCTCCAAGCCTGGCTTTAGTTGCGGCCCATAAATTTTGGTATGTAGTATATTGATCACCACTCGATTTAAAATATTTTTCAAT
>NW_011912445.1:0-1808 GCF_000151845.1 Pteropus vampyrus | reverse complement strand
CACCAGCACCAAGAACTATGTATGTGCTGCTTGTAAGCGCAAAGGAGGCAACAACATATGGGTGAAGACAAAGGAAAGGTAGGGGCAAGGAGAAAATTCCTTCTCCACTTCAGGTGAACCAACCCCAGGTGAGAATACTAAAAAATATGGCCTGTGATCCCATAGCCAAGATCCTTCCAGACATTTTTATGTGCATAGATACACAAGCACATTAATCACTTTTTCAACTTTCAATGTAGACTCAATTCCAGACAAAGGTCTCCAGGGGTTAATCCAAAAGAAATATAAAAATCATAAGATTAGATCAATAAAAGAGACAAGAATGAGGCAGGCAGAAGGGGCTTACACTTAATATGTTTCTTAGGCTTTCAGGAAGCTGAGAATTTCTCTGTTCCGAGGTCTACAACTATAATTGTTTTTAATAAGTAATGTGTTTAGATAAGTGATGTCAAAAGGGTCAAATTTTTTTTTATTCTCAGCTTTTATTAGAAAAATGGAAGTGCCACAGTTTAGCACTCAATTATCACCATCTTCCTTGGAGACATTTGAGAACTTAATGAGTTTGTTCTTTTGTGTGAGTAGAGAGTTCAAATTAAAAGAATCTTTCCAATGAATCACATTAAAATGTATTCCAAGTGTCTTTTAATTTGGGGGCCTTAAAAAGGAGATTCGGAGTTTTTTTTTTTTCTAAATCAAAATGAATCTTCTTATTTAATGCAATGATAAATTTCCACAGAAGCTGCCCACGTGCACTTCAGTGAAACTAAAGATCCAGAGAGGCCACCCTAAAGTCACTGCTGTGACTTTCAATTTAAAGTGATTAGGAGTTCAGGAAAAGCAACTTTTCTGATGCCAAAGTTCTAAAGACTCTCAAGTTTTGAGTTTGGAAACTATTGTGTTAAGTGGCCTTGAGGCTTTCTACTCATCAGCATATTCCTTTCTCTTAATTTTCTCCTCCTTTCTCTTCATGCTCTCCATTCAGTCCTACCACAGGTATAAGTGCAATAGTGGAAAACTCTTGAAAACTGAAGAAAGTGCAAATCATGGTTCTCTAATAATGAAATTTCAGACCCGGGGAAGGGATTGATGTTTGGGGGCACGCAGCCATATCTATACTCTTCAAAACCTAACATCGCTTTGTCACAATTATCACCCTTTCATCCAAATACTGGATCTTCTGACTTTCACATCAGAGGAAAGGAAGGAAAGGAATTTTCAAAACAGAGTTTATGCCAAAAGATAAAAGTATATTCTGAGAACTAAGAAGATTCAGATGATGCAAAGGAATGTAACAGAGCAGATTCTTTATTATCCACTTACAAGCAGGTCTTTACCTCCCAGTACATCCAGAATAGAAAAGTGTCTTGCTCTTTATATTAGTTTCCTATTTCTGCTGTAAAATTTACCACAAATTTGGTGCCTCGGACAATACAAATGTGTTACTTTACAGTTCTGTAAGTCAAAGTTCCAACACGGGACTCCCTCCTCCGGCTAAAATCAAGACGTCAACAGGGCTGAATTCCTTTCTGGAGCCTCTAGGAGAGAACCAGTTTCCTTGCCTTTTCTAGTGCCTAGACATCACCAGCAATTCCTGGAGCATGGCCCCTTTTCCCCATCCTTGAAGGGTCAGTTTCTTCTCACTGGTTCTCTGTAGCCAGGAAAGTTCTCCACTTTTAAAAACTCATGGGATCTCATTGGATTTGCTGAGATAATCCAGAATTACCTCCCAATTTAAAGGTGCCTAGTCACATCTGTGAAGACCCTTTGCCAAGTAAAATAACTGTATGCACATGTATGGGGCGGGAGAG
>NW_011912444.1:0-2204 GCF_000151845.1 Pteropus vampyrus | reverse complement strand
TTCCTCTATCTGACTAATTTATTTTACTGAGCCCTTTGAGACTCAATGTCATTCATTCCAGGAACCCTTCTCTCATTATTACCTCCTAAGTTAGGGGCTCACCTTTGTACATTTCTCTATCACAGCACCTGTGTTCAATTGTAATCATTGGCTACTTATCTATTTCCCCTCTCACTTTTAAGTTCTTTTAACAGCAATAATGTCTTCATATTTATCTTTACATTCTTAATCTTTTTCAGTGTGCCAGAACTTAAAAAGCGCTAGCTCATGTTTGGTGCCCCAAAATGCTTGTTAAATAAAGATATAAGAATAAAACAATTTAGTCAAATATTCCTTCCTTTTATTACAGGAATTCTTTCCACAACATCTCTAAGAGATCATCACTTCTAACCACAGAGAATTTGCTACCCACAGAACAACCCATTCCTTATTTGAGTGGTTCTGGATTTTGAAAGTCTTTTCTCATATTAAACCCCAAATCAGTTTCCTGTACCAACAATATAAGTTCTTATTATAAATAAGTTGAGTCTCTTTTCTGAATGTCAAGGATTCTTTTATGGCACTCAGTTGGGTAACTAAATAGTTATTAGTGAATATGTTTTACATATAGCTAGCAGAGCTAAAGAAATTATTTTAGTGCTTAGAATTGAGGTACTTTCTGGGGCATCCCATTAAGAATTTCTACTCTGAATTCTTTCCAGAAGCTAATTGGGGCTGTGAAGACCACAGAGCACAGGTGTTCCATGTTCTATACAGCTCACATTCCTATATAAACATGCCGCTACTTTCTCGAACATCGCAAGCTCCTGGGTGGTCTTAGGGCTGCCTTCAAAGGGAAACAAGTTGGAATTTTCTCTCATTGCTAATCATTTGAGGACCTGGTTAACGTTCAACTAGGCTACATTCTGGAATCTCTGTTTATTGAATCCATGAGTTCACACGTGAGTAGAAACCTAAGTGACTAACTCTGGCCCCAAACTTAACAATAGACAGAATTCTAGGGAAAACAAAACTTAGAGAAACAGATAACTTCTGCACTCAGTTCAGTACCTTTCTATAAGTTCTTGATCATAACTGTTAGCGAAGTAGAAGCAATCGACATTATCCCCTGGAAATATGGCAGCAAAACATTTCCTTAAAATTTAGGCTTTTGCCCCACAGCTTTTTAGAAGATTTTTTCTAAATGGTGAGCAGTTGGCAAAATTTTATAACAGAGCATTCATTATTCTCTTGGTACAGGATATCAGTGCTTCTTGTATGCCAGACATGGTGCCGGAAATTTCACAGACCTTACCTCTCCTAACCTTCGTAACAACCCTGGAAAATAAACATTACTATCTCCATTTTATAGATGGGGCATTGGGAGGCTCGAGAAAATTAAGAAACCTGTCCAATGTCTCAGAATTACTAAGTTGCAGAAATAATTCAAATCCAGATGGTTTATACCAGGCCATGTTGCCCTTCATTTTCAAAATCAGCTTTACTACATGATCTTCCATTTGGAGTTGAGCTCTGCCTTCACTTCCTGATCTTGTGTTCCAGCATCACTCCTTTTTATCTGCATGTGGTTGGGTACTATCCTCGTAGGGCTAAGTTATAACATCCTTGCCTTATCATCCAGGGTGTATCTAATTTTGTTTTAAAATAATGCCACACTTAAGAATATCCAGGATGTCTGAAGATGATGGCATGAATGTCTGCTAGCTTTTCTCTTTTACCTCAGGTTTGGTTGGCAAGAGGAGAGGGGTAGGAGGAGGCGATCTTTACTTAATAGAGCCCAACAGAAGTATTTAGTAAGAAGAGCATTTAAATAAAAAATCTTGAGTCATCTGGACTAAGAAACAAGAGCTTTTGTTGGTATTCATTGTGAGCATTTATTTTATTCACATTATTTAGGCTTTTTTTTTTTTTCATTCATCTCCATGCTCCATGCTTCATAACAAATTATTTAGACCAAGGCTTGACCAAATCTGACCTACTGCCTATTTTTGTACATAGTTTTAATGGAACACAGCCACGCTCACTCATTTATATATTGTCTGTGGCTGTTTTTGCACTAGTGAGGCAGAGACTGTATGGCCCACAAAGCCTAAAATATTTACTTTTTGGCCCTTTACGGAAACAGTTTGCTGACTACTGCTTTAGGCAGAACAAAAATATATGGCTGTTACAGTCTGGCAATGAATCTTTGTGTCTAGACTAGA
>NW_011912443.1:0-1714 GCF_000151845.1 Pteropus vampyrus | reverse complement strand
GCACATACAGAGTTGTGTGATATGATCCCATCTTTGTAAAACAAACAGAAAAAGACACACTTGCATATGCTCATGTATGCAGAGGAAATGTATTCATGAGAAACTTTAACAGTGGGAACCTCAGGGAGTGAAATTAGAGAAACTGGAAATCAAGAAAGGGATTTTTACCTTCGATGTATACTATTTTGCATTATTTGAAATTTTTTTTTTTTTTTGGCAGCAAGTATACTTCACTTTTATTATTTTGAAAATCAATTTTTAAAAGAATCCAAGCCCAAGGGAAGCTGACCAGGAGGAATGAACAAGAGGGGAAAGGATCCAAGCCAATCGGGGGACTTTAAACATGATTCTGTAAATGAACAGGAAGCCTGTGGGCCCTTGAGCACGCAAGGGATCGAAGTTCACTTCATTACCCTTGGAAACCAAAACTGTACTACTGACATGACTACTTACAAATGAAATGCTCTCCGGAAACCCCTGTGCAAACTATGGGTCACTATTACAATCAAAGGGTGGTTCACATGACTGAGGGCTCCGCCCCTCCCCAAGAACTAAGGATTGCTCAGCTCCACGTGTCCTTGAGCCCAGTGTGTAAGGAGCTCAGGGGCCGCGTAGTAAGCACAAGGGACTGTGGATGGGTTGGAGGTGGAAAGTGGAGGCCCCACCTCGGGACATGAACTGTACCTGTGATCTCATGCTGCCGAAGCTCGTTGTATTTGTAAGACTGTTCCAGGGGTTTGATGGACGAATGGTAGATCTTTCGAAGCCGCTGCAGCACCACTGGGGGCAGAGAAGGAGGAAGAGGGGGCATCAGGTAGGGTGAGCTCCAGACAGCTGACCACTGTGGACCAGGCCACTTTCCAGGGCAGCAACAGCCCCCCGCCTGGTGGGAAGCAGGGGCCCTCTGCAGCCCAGTGACTGTGCTGTATTCAAGGAAGGAACTAGTCCATATCCCAGCCCTCAGAAATCTTTAAACCAGAGACATTCCCTCCCCATCCCCCAAAGCCTCCTGGCTTATTTCCTTTTAATCTAAGGCTCCCCTCTATCCCCTCCTCAATAGTGTATTAAGCGTGGCTTCAGCCTGCAGCTGAGGCAGATGAGAACCCCATCTCCTCCTCTCTGCCCTCTACCTCTACTTGCGCTTGCCTTAGGCTCAGAGGGCAAGGAAAGCTAGCACTGAGCAGGCACTCAGGAAGGCCACCCTGGCCTCTGGCCACACTCCCTCTGCACTATGTTCTGGGAGTATATAGACATCTCAAGTATCTTCTTGAGAAAAGCATGGCTCCAGGGAGAAGCTACTCCTGGGGGTGAGGCTGGGAGCTCACCGGGTATTAGGCACAAAATGGGGAAGAAGGCCCGAGGGTCAGGCTTTCCTGAGCCCGCCCCTCACGTGTGCCTCCTCTCTAGCTGTGTGCCACAGCAAAGCACTGCCTTGCTCTGAGCTTTCGCTAACTCTGCAACTTAGAAGAGACAATAAGCCCTGCTGAAAGTGTTGAGTTATAACGAGGAGGAAATAAAATATCGGGCATGAAGGGGCTTTAAAAACTATAAAAATCAAAGCAAATGTGATGAACTCTATTAACGCCCCCTCCCAGGCCACAGCGTGGAGGCTGTCACTGTCCCCAGATGCAGCACTGAGATTTGCCTTCTACCCTTTCGCTGGTCCCTCTGCTTGGATTGCCTTTCTTCCTCCCTATCAATCTAGAGCCACCCC
>NW_011912442.1:0-2002 GCF_000151845.1 Pteropus vampyrus | reverse complement strand
GTACCAGGGAACACAAAGATGACTACAAGGCATTGATTTCCTTAATCTCAAGGAGGTGGTCAGGTGGGACAATCTCACATGTAACTAATTATAATATAATAGCATCAGAATTAGAGACATGTCTAAAGTGTGGAGGAATCCAGAGTAAGTAATAATTTCCAATTTAGGAGTTGGGGATGATTTCACAGAGTAGGTAATACCGAGCTGGATCTGGATGGAAGATTAGAATTGTTACTCGTATAGGCGGGGGAGGGAATGGTATTGCATAAATAGCACAAATGAAAGTGCAGACGCAGAGACACAGCTAGTTTGTGTACAGTGCTCTGTGTGGTTCTGCTTGACAGGCACTTGGAGTGAGGAGTGGTGGGAGAAGCACATGGGGGCAGTTTGAGCCCCCATGAGGAGTGGTGGGAGAAGCACATTGGGCAGTAGCATGCATCATATGCTACTGAGTTTGGACTTTATCTCAGAGACAAAGCAGGGAAATGAAATGATCAGATCTATGCTTTAGAAAAAAACTGTACTAATCAGTTATAACAAGCATACAAATATCTATTTTTGGTCTTCGAGCTTACAATTTAGTAATAGAGAAGCAAAATTAAATAATATGAGATTTTAAAAGTTATAAGAAAGATAAAAATAGTTATTTGCATTATATACAATAGCCACAATATGGAAACAACTTAAGTGTTCACCGGTGGATGAATAGATAAAGAAATACAATGGAATATTATTCAGCTACAAAAATGAACGAAATTTTGCCATTTGTGACAACATGGATGGACCCCTAAGGGCATTATGCTAAGTGAAATAAGTCAGAGAGACAAACTCTGTGTGATCTCACTTATATGTGGAATCTGAAAACAAACAAACCAAGTTTGTAAATACAGAGAGTGATTGGTGGTTGTCAGATGTGGGGAAGTGGGAGGTGGGAGACATGGGTGAAGGGGGTCAAAAGTAATGAAAAAAAGCAAGGAATAAGAAAAGAAAGGAAGAACAATAGAAATTGTATGATATTAAAAGTGGAATGATTTTTAAAGGTTATAAGAAGGATAAAAATAATATAAGATGCAGTGGGTACTCAGAAACTGGAGAAATTTTATATTCCTAAGTGGAATCAGGAAAAATATTCATGAAAGAGATTATTTCACTCAAACTAGGCGTTGAATTATGAGGAGGATTTAGCATGTGGAGAAGGGTGGGGAGGGACCATCAAAGGGGAAAAACCATCATGAGCAGAACCTCGGCAGGCCAACAGAAGCAATGAGTATAAAAGGACGTGAACTTGAAGGCTCAGAAGCTGTACTGAGGAGAGTTCGAGGAGAGCCTGTGTGCAAGTTAAGTAGTTTGAGCTGCATTCAATAGACAGACATGGAGAGTGCAATCAGAGATGTGATTCAAGGTGGTTGATCTGTAGATAATATCTTGGATGCATGACTGGGGAGACAGAAGCCTGGGTCAAAACAATGATTCAGGCAAGAGATGACATCCTGAGTGGGGACTGTGACAATGAGTCCTACAGTAGGAAATGCTTGAGGGAGACAGCATAGAGGAAGCATCGACAGGGCCCAGCAGGTCTCTCTGGAAGCCAGGGACCTTGAGAGTGTCAAAGATGATGTGGCAGTTTCCAGATCATAACTAGTTCCTACAACAGAACAGGGAAGGGATGAAGAAGAGCTCTTTGGAGAGAAAAGAGTTTCTTAGAACTTGGATACGATGACTTAATGATTCAGATAAAGCACTCAGAAAGGTCCAGAAGACAGCTGGTAATGCCAGGCCAGAAGCTTTGGAAAAGGGGTGGAGGGAAGTGTCTCACATAGAGACAAAGGTGAAGTCATAGGAGGAAATGATCTTGCCACAGGTGAAAATACCTAGGAATCTACAAAATGTGAAGAAAAGAGAAGAATCTTGTGGAATAATTGTATTTGAAGAATAACAAAGAAAATCGAAAAAGCCACTAGTGATGGAGCCAGAGGAGCCATAGAAACAGGTAGGAAAACAG
>NW_011912441.1:0-1795 GCF_000151845.1 Pteropus vampyrus | reverse complement strand
ATATTCCGTTTTATATATGTACTACCTCTTCTTTATCCATTCATCCATTGATGGACATCCAAGTTGCCTCCTTTTATTGGCTATTGTAAGTAATGCTGCAATGAACACATGGATGCACATGTGCCTTTATAGTAGTGTTTTGAGTTTCTTTGGATAAATACCCAGAAGTGGTTATTTATATCTGTAACTCTTATTATAGCCTTTGTTTTAAAGTCTATTTCATCTGATATAAGCGTTGCTTCCCTACCTTTTCTTTTCTGTTTGTTTCCAGTTTCATGAAAGATCTTTTTCCATTCCTTAACCTTCAGTCTCTCTGTGTCTTTCAATCTGAAGTGAGGGTCTTATAGGTAGCATATGTAAGGGTCATGTTTTCTTATGCATTCAACCACTCTATGACTTTTGATTTGTGCATTTCATCCATTTACATTTAAAGCAATCATTGATAGATATGTAGTTATTGCCATTTTATTCATATTTCTGATTTTTTTTCTTTTTCTTCTTCTTAAAGAAGTCCCTTTAACATTTCTTGTAATACTGGTGTGGTAGGGATGAACTCCTTTAGTTTTTTTCTTGTCTGAGAGGCTCTTTAGCTGTCCTTCAATCTAAATGATAGCTTTGTTGGGTAGAGTAATTTGGTTGTAGTTTCTTGCTTTTCATCACTTTGAATATTTCATGCCAATCCCTCGGACCTGCAAAGTTTTTGATAAGAAATTAGCTGACAGTCTTATGGGAGCACACTTATAGGTAACTAACTGCTTTTCTCTTGCTGCTATTAAGATTCTCTCTTTGCCTTTAACCTTTGGCATTTTTGGTGTGGACCTCTTTGGGTCCATCTTTTGTGGGACTCTATGTGCTTCTGAGCTTGTATGTCTATTTCCTTTGCCAGATTAGAGAAGTTTTCCAGCATTATTTCTTCAGGTAGGTTTTCAATTCCTTGCTTCTCTTTTCTCCTTCTGATACACCTATGATGCAAATGTTAGTGTGCTCGATGTTGTCCCAGAGGCCCCTTAAACTATCCTCAGATTTTTGGATTCTTTTTCTTTGTTGCTGTTATGACCGAATGTTTTCTACTACCTTATCTTCCAAATTGCTGATTCAATTATCTGCTTCATCTAATCTCTTGTTTCCCTCTAAGGTATTTTTCATTTATGGCTGGTTCTTTTTTATGTTTCCCATCTCTTTGTTGAAGTTCTCATTGAGATCATCGAGCATCTTATAATGATTTCTTTGAATTCTGCATCTGGTAGATTTCTTGTCTCCAGTTTGTTTAGTTCTTTTTGTGGAGCTTTGTCCTGATCTTTCATTTGGGACATGTTTCTTTGTCTCCTCCCTATGTTTGTTTCTATGTATTAGGTAGAGTGCTATGTCTCTCAGTCTTAGTAGAGTGGCCTTATGTCGTAGGTGTCCTGCAGGGCCCAGTGGTGCAGTCTCCCCTGGTCATCTGAGCTGGATGCTCTAGGTGTCCCTTGTGTGAATTATGTGTACCCTCCTATTGTAATTGAACCTGATTGCTGTCAGCATGTCAGTGGGAGGGACTGACCCTCAGGCTGTGAAGACTGCTGGCATCCCAGGCGTTAGGACTGGCCATGACTACAGTGGAGGAGCTGTTATGCAGTGATTGACCCTGTGAAGCAGGATTCCCTTTAGCAGGGCTCTGGGGCCTGCCTAGTCTGTCATTTGTGGAGTTAGCTGTGTGGTGCTCTAATGTAGTGTGAAGCTGGCTACTTGGAGTGTTGGTTTTGGAGCCTCTTGGGAGGGGCTCTAATGCAGGCCAAGGTCACCATGTGCCTGTGCC
>NW_011912440.1:0-1433 GCF_000151845.1 Pteropus vampyrus | reverse complement strand
ATTAGCACTCAATGAAAGTTAGCTAAAAAATAACAAGATTAAAGGCACAGTTATAACCAGAAATGTATGCCTTAAGGGACTGCCAAATCACTCAAGACAGAAAGGAAAGTCAGCATTATCTTTTATTTTTGCCTAAAGAGACGATCTATAATATTTCGCCCAGTATAGAGTACTATATAGCTATCAGTTATCATTACACACATTTTATTTCAACTTGCATATGACAACATTTATGTATTTTATTTACCTCATATGCAAAATATCCTCACTTACCCCCAGAGAAGTTCTATTGCTTCTCTAGTGTTGGTTTTAGCATTAAAGGAATAACAATCAGAGGAAGGGTAGCAGGAATGGGTATAGAAACAATGAACTTAGGACTTCAGAATCTCAATTCCTTTCATTCTTATCATAAGTGTGACAGTAATATACTAAGAACAATATCTGGAACGTAAAAGATATTCCATAATGTTTTTTATTTAATGAATGAATGGAAGACTATTAATATCTTCTCCAACTCTGACTTAAAATATTAGTCAAATTTTCAGATGAAAGATATGATATTAAAAATATTATGGAAGATTATTGAAAGTATCTAACTAGATTTCCTTTTTCTTTCTTTCTTTCTTTCTTTTTTTTTTTTAGGCGAGGTAACCCTTGGTTAGCCTCACAGATTGCAAGGAACTTCTCAGCTTACAATCCCTTATTATTATTATTTTTTAATATATTTTATGCTTATAGCACCTGGTCTTCCTGGGTGGTTTCCCATCCAGCTACTAACCAGGTTCAATCCTGCTTAGCTTCCGAGATCAGACGGGATCAGGTTTGTTCAGAGTGGCATGGCTATAGACAATTTTTTATACCCTAACTGCACAGCTTAAAGTAAGAAATTTGAAAGGAGATTGCCATACAAATTATCATAATTTTAAAACTAGCCAAATTGAACTGAAAAAAGAAAAGGAAAGAAAGTTATTAAAAATGGAATGCCTTTTCTGGACTGATTACAATGCTAGGGACATTTACATTTTATCTCTTTTAATCCACACATCACTATGAGGTAGGATTATTTTCCCCATATTTATTCTTTTTTCTGTCTGTGAGTGTCTAATACCCAAGAAAGTTCTTGGTACATAGTAGGTGCTGAATACATATTTATTAAATAAATAAGGGAAAAAATTAACTCCAGAGAGGGCAAATAAGTCGTCTGGGATCAGCAGCCAGTAAGTCGCAGCATCTGACCCCCTAACCAGGGCTCTTTGCACTCCCTCTATTCTTAATTCATTCACATGATAACGACAGAGCTGACACAACTACTCATCCTATTTGAAGTCAATTAAAGTGTCCAAGCCTCTTATTCTCTATCTGAAAACTGGAGGAAGTAATAAGTTGCCCATTTAACATATATAAGGGTACACTATGGTTCATGAGGCATTTAT